>NW_028277035.1:21666060-21969090 GCF_059951505.1 Python bivittatus
CAGGCAAGAATAAGCATGAAGCTAACTAACGAAACTGAAACATTCACCCCCAATATTTACTTCCCCTCAAAAACCCAAACTTCACCACCGTTAGGTCCAATAATCTACTAAATGTAGTGATATGAATATGTGTACATCTAGGATTTTCATTCATTACTATGAGATGCAGAACTATCACGACAATGATTGCTGGTTATACCCATTTTACCAAGCACTGATCTTTGCCCTGAAATTTCTGTAATCAAGGGAGATAATTGAGAGGCTTGTGCCTACAGACTGTATTGCTTCATTAAGCCAGATCTGGATACAAGACATTTTCCAGAGGAAACTGGAGTTGGTGTCAGCACCTGAAATTCTTTGGTAGCTGTCACAGTACATTGTTCATGCCTGGTATGTATTCCCCTCTACACACTAAAAATGATCTGAGCTGGCATTCTGAAGAAATCAAGTGGCTGGATCAAAATGCAAACATCCATTACTACTCGATATGCTTGTACTATGTCTAGAGGATTTGTTACTGCAGGCTCCCTGGATCCTAGAGCCAGCTACACCACTGGGCTAAAAATATTAGGTGGATGGCAATATTGCAACTGTACGTACTAGATGATAAAGTGGGGCAATGACTCTGGAAAAAGGCCCCAGCTGCACTACAGTTCAGCGTCCTTACATCTTGCACCACAATACTTTAATTTTACTATAGGAATTCTTTTTAGACTTTTTTTTTTTAAATTCTCATCACCACTATGGGTAGTGGCAATGGATTATGAGAGTTTAATCCAAAATATTTGTAGAATCCTATACTGTACTCCAAAATTTGCAGACTAAACTCGAAGTTTCAAGGGCACTGTCTAGGCTGCAGTACCAGCTTATTTGAGTACTCAGTTGATCCCAAGAGCCAATGTAATAAAGGATAGGAGATGTAGAAAAGCCAACTGGAATTACAGAAGCTGACAAGCCTGCTCACTTTAAAAGTCTGTAGTTGCAATCCAAAGAAGAACAATACTTACTGACTATGCAGAACCATAGTTTTGTTTGCAGGGTTCTACACAGCTAAAGTTCTATAGCTGAAGAGGCAGTACATTCTTCAGTGTAAAAAAAACAGTAACAGGAAATACTACAACAAAAATAACAAGTCATTTTCCAGTTATATACGTACATCTCTGGCTTGAATGAATATATGAATGGCTCTGTGTGTGTGTGTGTGTGTGTGTGAGAGAGAGAGAGAGAGAGAGAGAGAGAACCCTTTTGTAAATCCCTAATGTGTGTTTGCAAGATTGTGTTGTGTTCAGATAGAAGCGGAACAACAGGCAAAAACAAGCACCTTGAAATACAAAATCTGATTCAGAGGCAAATCTATTGCTTGCTGGACTTTTAAAAAACTTGCAGACACAATGAGTAAAAAATTAGTCTCTTAACAATGACTTCAATCAACATATTCCAAGACATGCAGTATTGGACTGGATTATTTGTGCTTGAGAAACAGAATGAAAGAAATACACAATTGTGGCTATGAAGAAGTTGATATATACTTTCCATCAGCTATTTTATATAGTTGTTAGCCAATGTGAATTAAGTGAAAGAACCAGGAACAAGTACAGCAGCAGCAGGATGAGAAATCTCATTATATACCATTTTTCAAAAAAATAACTCAAACATTAGTCATAAAAAAAGAAGCCAAACAGTCACACCAGATTGTTCTGCCTACAACAACACCCTCAATAAGGTCTTACCATTCTTTAATTACTAGAGATATGAGACAAACAGGAAGCCAAGAACATATCAACTATGGGAGCTCTTTTGCTATATGAGCTAGAGGTGCTGCAGCACTGTTGTGAGGCAAAAACTTGATATTAGATTCTAAGATAGACTAGGTAAAGATAGATTTAACTTACCCTGAGCATTTGCATCATGACCAATATAAAAAGCAATCTGATGCAGAATCTAATACCCAGTGAATAATTACTCAGACGACTTTTTCAAGAAATCAGGTAAGAGCACCAGCAGAAATAAGTTGACAGATAAAAGCAGGTTAGGCAGGGCCTTCTTTCTAGCCTGCAAGCAGATTTCCTAGCCCTAGTCTCCAAGCTAGTCATTCACTTCATTTCACTCCCCTCTCTTATTACGTTCTGCTCCACTGTAAAATTGTCTACACAGTAGTGAATGATGGTGAATGATGTGATGGTATGCTGGATTTATTAAAAAGACCACTCTCCATCTCACTGCAAAAGTCACCTTGGACAGAGACAGCAGTCACATGAACTGGCTCCAAAACAAAAAAGATAGGAGTTGTGTAATGTAGAGCCCATTGCTGAAAGTTGGTACAAAGTCCTGCCTGCCTTGCATGCTGAACTCAACAACTGGATCATATTAGTATGAACATGGTACTGAACATTACAGTATATACTTTTGAAGGAACAGTAGTAAGAACAAATCATTCATTTTAGCTGAAAAAAACAAGAGAAAGTCAAGTATGATAATTCCTTACTATGTAACCTAAGTAATTCTGCTGAGCTTTGGGCATGTTTTCCTCTCTTTCCAAAAGAACTATTACATTGGCCTAAAAATATAGTAAGGACATTCTCTTTCTAAAAGAGACTGGACCAAAAGTCTTGAGTCCACCATTTCTCACAGTAGCCAATCCCATCAGAAAATATGCCAACAGAATATTCTACTCTCTCCAAGTTGTTACATTCTTTTTCCTGGAATGTGCCAATCTTACCATTCTAAGGGTGATTTGTGATTATTTCTGGAACAGGAAGTGGCTCATAGTGTTCTGCATATAGTCCAACTCCAAAAGTCCAAAAAGAGAGAGAAGGAAGGGAGAGAAGAAAGGAAAAAAGGAAGGAGAGAAGGAGAGAAGAAGGGAAAGACAAGACCAGACCAGACCAGATCAGACCAGACCTCTCTCATATGCTAACCAAAATTAGTCTTATATTGCTTACCAGCTCTTAATTTATATTTATGCTAAATAAAGAAAATTACCTTTTCTTAAGAGAACCAAGGTGGAATGTGGAATTTACAACTTAGGTCAGTTACAGGTAGTCCTCACTTAACAATGGTAATTGGGGCTGGAATTTCCATCATTAAGTGATGTGGTCATAAAGTATGATGTCATGTGACTGCATCACTTAGCAATGGCAACCCCAGCAGGCAGGAGGTGGGTGCTGCGGGCAGATGAGTGGGCACTGTGGTGCATGTGTGGGCTAGCAGGGGAATTGATGCTGTGGTGAAGCACTAATGTAGGCAGGCAGGATAGTGGGCTCTGCACCACAGGGTGGGCATGGATGGCCGCTGCGCAAGTGCAGCCAGGCAGGCAGCTAGCTGCCTGCCCGCCTGGGGCCCACACTTGCCCTGCCACCTGAGGGCTCCTCAGAAGTAAAAGTAGCGGGAGAAACTTATGGGAGCAACTTGCAGCCTTCCCTGCTGGCTTCCCCAATGACTTTGCTTATGGGAAGCCAGCAGGGAAGGTCTCAAATGGTGATCACTGCAGGATGCTGCAACTGTTGTAAGTGCAAGCCAGTTGCTAAGTGCTCAAATCACAATCACATAACCGTGGAGACACTTTGATGGCCGCAACTTTGAGGACCAGTCGTAAGTGCCCCCTCAATTCAGCACTGTCATAATTTTGAATGGCCGCTGAATGAGTGGTCACTAAATGAGGACTACCTGTAATATGATTAGATAATGATCTGAAATATAGACCAACAGCCCTAAGTATTTCAAAACCCCTGTAGTATTAGAAGATTTAATATGTGCTTTACAAAATAGTAAGTCTGTAACAGGTATTTATAAGTAGTTGCAAGAATATACTAAATTATGCGCTTCCAGCATAAATGGAGGCATGTAATAATAAACTGGAATGCCCGATATATTAAAATTAATGGAAAACCATCTTGGGAAGTATATGTCACAATTCTATTGATGAAAACTTATGTTTAATTCAACAAATGATATCTGTGAGCCTTTTTGGATGAAACTTGAGGGTTTGGCTAATTAATGGTGATATGATATTCAAAATGCAACATTGGTTTAAATGGTGTGGCCTTGGATAACAATGGCTCCCTTTTGGACAGACATTTCTGTGTTCTTGAAAAGTCACTGGCTTCATATACCCATGTTCTTTTGAAGTTAACAGTAAGGGAATGAAACGGATACAAGGTAGTCCTTGCTTAATGACTATTTGTTTACCAACTGTTTGAAATTACAATGGCACTGAAAAAAGTAGCTTATAACTAGGTTCCTTGCACTTACAACCATCGCAGCATCCCCATAGTCAGGTGATGGCGATTCAGGTACTTGGCAACCGTCACAGATTTACCACAGTCGCAGCGTCCCGTGGTCACATGATCACTATTTGCGACCTCCCCAGCTGGCTTCTGACAAGCAAAGTCAAGGAGGAAGCTAGCAGGAGGTCACAGGTCACAGTCACATGATGTCTTACTTAATGACTGCAACCGGGACTGCCAGAACTGCCATCACTAAGCAGGGCAGTCACATGATGTTTCGCTTAATGATTACTTTGCTTAGTGACAGAGTTGCCAGTCCCAATTAGGGCCATTAAGCGAGGACCACCTGTATTGTATACTTTTATGATTAAAAAAAAACAACCCAACCCTGATATTACAAGGTTGGAAGGACATTCTACATCACTTATTCAATGGTCTGAAGAACTTATCTCTCTTTCTATATTTGAACAAGCATTATATCATGGGAGTCTCAACTGAAGGACTATTCAGAAATCTGGATTGTACATATTAACTTCTATGTTTGATTTCCCATTTTGTTTTCTTATTGTTAAGTAAACTGACTTAAAAGTGACTGGTGTATAAAACAACATGAATGATTAATTCTGAACACTGCTCCATTTAAAGGTTTGAATACATCTAACCTTTTTGGTCAGCTATACATTGTAAAAAGTAACCTGCCATTTCAGTTACACTTGTTTCTCAAGGATGTATATCTGACACTAAAGGTACTTTCTCATTGGAAAAAATTTCAATAACATTCTGAGCTCACACAGAGACATATTCCCAGATTCCTTGGAACACGAATCTGAAAATATTGACAAAGGTATATACTTTTGTGCAAACTATTCTGATGATTCCCTTAGAATAGAAAAATAATTGTTCTAGATCTGTTATTTGAAGAATCCAGAACTCCATTTTGCAGAAATAAGTATTCTACAAATAGTGTCTTTAATACGTTATATACTTCCCCTGCTACCTCTATGTACCCCACTTCAATGCTGAAATGCAGTGCTAATTAAGGTGGAATGTTTACATTCTAGGATAAATTATGTAAAATCCTTAAGAGAAAGATATTTTAAAAAATATATTTAACATCCACAAAAAAAACCCTGCAAGGATATCATATGATAATGACATGGCAACCATGAAACATATTTTATTTAAAGATAGTGATTTCAAAATGTATATCCCACCCTTCAGCCATTTGATCTTAGGATAGCTAATAGTTTTATAAAAGCATCTGAAAACACTTGAAAAAGTAAAATCACAGTATAGATTACACAAAACGTAAGAGTAGATGCCAAGCAATTTTTTTTCCTGCAGAAAGCATTTCAGAACTAAAGCACTACAGCCAAATATTTCCTTCCCCAACATCCTTCTCTTAACAACCAACCTAAATTTATTATAACAGGTATTCAGGTCTTTGTAAAAAGAAAGCCAGTTCTTCAAGTTATCTGGTTCCTAAGCATCACCACTTTAAACTGTACTCAAAAATAAATCAGATGCCAATGACGTATTTTCAAATCTGGCAAGATACACTTCCTTGGACCAGTCCCACTTACCTAGCAGCCTAGAGATGTATTTTTTTAAAATATCTATCCAATATATCAGGATCATTCTGGATATTGTTGTTAAATGGGGGAACAGATGGGAACAAAAGAGAATGAATCACAGAATAAGCTTCAGTTTTGGCCTGGGAATAATGTTCAGTCTTTTTTGGCAAGGCAATATACTTATTAGATCAAAGACTATTGAAAACAGATAAATGTTCTAATTGCAAGGAAAAAACATTTGGCTCGGTCTTTGCCTTGCTTATGGCCAGTGTCACCAATCCCACTTCAGCCAACAATATTTTTGAAGGAGACATGATTTCACTGCCTGGTAAAGCAGGAAAAAAGAATACTGTACTCACTCACAGTTGTACATGAGATACCTTCATTGCAGAGTTTTCCAGGCTTGGAGGGGAGGAAGGAGACTCAAGGGGAATGGGAAGAGATAGTTCACACCATAAAATTAGGATGAAGCACCAAACTTTCTGCTTACATGAAGGTGCTCAACTACTCAAGTGATTTACTTTGATTATGCAAACATAGATTATCAGGGTTTCCCCCCCACCCCCCAGCAAGCCCAAGGTCTTTCAGCAGTAGTTTTTCAGCAAGACCCTTATAGGGCTCTCTGTGATTATCAGGGTTAAGAGCTGATATTATATCTAAACTGTTGTATGAAAACATTAAAAATCAGCACTCATCTTGCTTACTCAACAACCGAGTATCTTCCCTGTTTAGCTCAGTAAGATATACATTCCAAGATACATGTTGTATCCAATAAAGGAGGAAAGCTACTGCAAAAACACACATGTATAAAGTCACAGAATAAACCAAATGGGCAAAGCTGCAGACTTTATCTTTTAATCTGAAAGGCTTCTAAGCCACCTTCAGAATTCAGGGGAAACGTATTTGATACAATCTGTTTAGGAGTATAGGTAGAACACTGCAATATCAGTGTTCATTCGAGGCTAAAGAACTGTCCTTTAAACCTCAAGGACAAAACATACTTAATTTTAGCTGGAGAAAAATGTTTAAAAGGAAAGAAACAAAAGCGCACAGAAAAGAAAAACATAAAAACCAAGTCCTTGGTACACATAATCAGTAGATATTCAACAGAACTACTGAGCGTCTTTTGATTTATGAATGAAAAATAAATAAAACAGTCTTTAGAACAATAGGTCTCAACTGATGGGGCACAGGGTATGTCACTTTAAGTCTTTAAAACTTGTTAATGACAATAGATATAATAGAATGCCTCAAAATATATAAATGTTCTAGGGGTGGGGACTGAGGAGGTTTTTGCTTCTATCATGGTGGGACCAGGTTCTTTGACAGAGTGATTGGTGAGAATTAAGATGTGAAATCTGAAAACCACTGATTTAGAGCATCAGTATCTGTAACAGTAGATATTACATTCTATAGCAGAGATCATCTTTGATATGTAAGGCCCCAACAAATGAGTAAGTGACTGTTGGGAAGGCATAGCCAACCTTCACAGCCAGTCCAGAAACTAAACTGTGGAAATCTGTTACGTGCTTCCTAAACCAAGAGGAAACCTGCATTACCTCATGTCTTTAAATATGGTCGCTAAACAAATCCATGCATATATTTATTTATATTTTATTTATTATGAATGCTTTTATGTTGCTTCAATCATTCCAACCATAAGTAGCTCAAAATACAAGAAAAAAACACAGTAAATACAGCAAAAGAAGATATAATTACAGTAATACAAAAAATATAGTAATAATAAACCAAATCCCAGAAACGTAAGATTTCTAAACAAGACACCATAAATAGCAGAGTTCAGGAGGTATCAACAGTTACCTTTAAAAACCTTTGTTAACAACAAAGATCGGCTGAGTTCTTACATTCTTTTAAGTCATAATATGGTTTGTCTGATTTTGGATTAGTGTTATATGTGAATACAGCTACTGAGTAAATCACTTAGATATTACTGAGCTACAGCTCAAAAATTAGAATTTATGACACAGAACAGTATAAAACTATCATACCACTTTGATATAGGTCTTGATGATATACAGTATGATTGCTTTGGTGTATTAAATGTGTCCATCCTAATTATATTAATTTTACACTTACAGGTGGCAACACAAAGTATACAGAGTTTGTGGTGCAAAAATAGCTAAAGCATCAGTTTTAAGGGAATACCAAAAGCTTGCACTTATAATTTACAGAGCTTCCATTGTTTGAGAGATGGTTTCTATAAAAGACAGCTCTAGAAATCTAAACAACAAATACAATAGTAGGTTAGAATTCCTGAATCCTGTCATTATTAAATCTTAATAAATATTTGAAAACGTATGCAGAGTTTGTTACATAAATGATTACCGAACCTGAGAGGCAACGGACCAAGGATTTACATACGTACATAATAAATATTATTTAATACTATGATATGTGTCCTAAGAAAATCCCTTGAAAAACCCATTCTATTTTTCACATGCTATAGAAAAGGCCAAATAAAAGCACAGCTTCCCATCTGTACTTCTAAGTAATGCCTTTATTACAGCAATGAGTATTGCTAGGCATTGACTCCTTGAGGCAACAAAGGGGAAATTCCCAAGCCAGAAAATTTCCTGCATCATTCCATGCCTTCACATGCAACATAGGAAATAGGGAGGAGATTTACATAATGTGACCGAGATGCGAGCTATATTGTGAACTTACTACATTATGCAAATAAATATTCTGGAAGCTGTTAGTCCTATTTCTATTCCTTTATCAGATTACTATTGATCTCCATGGCTCCCAATTTTTTGTTCTTCCCATTCCCTGAATCTTTATGCATCTATACTGCTATTAATTCTCCTCCTCATCCCTGCTACTATAGTCCTACTGAGGTCATTATTTCGTTCTCACTAAGTGGATAGGTTTGCCTTAACTACAAAGAAAATAAGGTAAATATTTGTTTGGTTTATATACAGTACAGTATATTGTTACTCCATAGTGCTGATCCAGATATAGTCCTTGTCCCCAGGTTTACAAGATAAAAGACAGAACACCTAAAGAAAAGGAAGTGGAAAGAGAAGAAAAAAGAATGTTATTAAATACTGGAAATTCCACTACAAAATGAGCAGCACAAGGAATAGATATATCACATTAATAAAGGTGCAAAGCAAAACTAATCAGAAACTGGGGATTTTCTGGTCTGTAATGAGAACTGGACAATAATGAGAAAATAACTAGGTATACCTAGAAATGTTGTGGTATAGGATCTGAAGACAGTCCACACAGTTGATAACCCTAATTCAGAATGAGTTACATACATATTGACAGAATTCTAAATTTACTTAATTCAAATTTGTAGATTCAATAATCATATTGTCCTCTGCTTCACTAAAATTGTTATTTCATAAGATGATATTACTCCTTGATGTGCAAGATTAGGTTCTTCAGCACCTTCAACTGTTCCAACAACTGAATTTCTAGTCACAGAAATAAAGAATGTTTCACCATATAGACACAAGCATCATAAAACACTCCCTTCCAAAGTTTACCCAGAAATATAGAGCACGACAAAGTTTCTATAGTTACTTTGATGCATATCTGGTTGTTATTTGTTGGAGGTGGGACCTTTTATACTGAGTAAGCAGTCAGGCTGTACTGTATCTTGGGATTGTTAGAACTTTATTATACTCAACATATTTCTTAGGAAGTTTTGCCATTTTGCCAACACACAAGGCTGTTGAACCCAAAGATACAGATATACAGATTAAGTAATACAGTGAGTTTCACAATTACACGGAACTTGGCTGTTTCTTTTCATTCAGGGAAATCACCAAATTCATGAATGAACTAGTGCTGCTGAACAATTATGGCAATATGGGGTATCAAGAGTAATGTATTTTAAAACAATAGTGTTGAGGCAAAATATAAACTACACTACAAATTGACCAAGATAAAGGACTGACATTTTAATACCTTTCAATCACAATGTTTAAGAAATCAGAAGGAAGTGGGGATTATAATCTGCATAGCAATTATACTGTACGCACAAACTTTTGGATAGTATTTATTCTGATTAATTGAATATAGAGACTTTAAAACAAAGAATATTGTGTTTGTAGAAAACTGAGCCGGAATTCAAGGTACTGGAATGTATTTATACAAAACAGGTCCCTTTCTCGCATTACAAATCAAATTACAGGCTTCAATAAATGATTTCCATTTTACTTGTCCCACTGGCCATTGGAACCCAAGGTCCTGAGGATAATGAGAAGCAGAGATGTAACTGCTATACTAAGCAAAAGACCAACAGATTCTGAAATTCCTCCCTAACTGTAACTTTAAAGTAGGTAAACTGGTGCATTCTATGTTTTAGAGCACAACTACCATGAAACCTTGCCTAGAGTCCTTTAGGATTGGGGTGGGCCATAAATGTTGTCAAAAACAATAAGAACATAAACATAAACAAATGCAAAGTTGCATATCACAGCCTATGTCCATACATTATAGGAGGTATGGTCCAAGTATCTGAAGGGCCCAAGTTGTTTCTCACCTATGTATGTAAAATTAAAGCACAACAAGAAAGAAATGGAAAGGTTTGAGTGTCCTTTAAAACCCCAATCTGGTGTATCCACAAGAACTGGATTACGATTCCCAGATATGCCAACTACAGTAGTATGTGCAATAGCACTAGACTGGCAAAATTTTGTATGAGTGATAATAGTCAACAAGTATAAATACACAACTGACTCCTGGCAATAATTTTAAATACAAAATGCAGTTTCTGCTCGTAGGTTGCTTTACTAGATCAAAAGTTACACATTGGGGATGAAAGTGTTCATTGTGGATGGATTGCAGAGCCCCAATTATTTTCTCAGTGTGACCGTACTTTGTTGCACATGTTCCCACTTTAATTGGAGATGTGATCTATACTGCAGTTTCTCTCTTCAGTAAGATTTCTATGCCGCCAAATCAATACTTTCCCACATATGGTACAAAGAGAAATAAACCCCTTCAAATCTACTTTTAGCCATGCATTACATAAGAAACCAACCATAGATGTACAATTTGACTAAACTGCTTGCACTCTTTGCTTGCACTCTTTTACCACAGCCAAACTGGTCTATAGTCTTTTTAATAAAAATATAATATACAGTGGTAAACATATTCTTCCAACACTACTATAATCTTTTCAATACTTGACTAATCTCTTCCACCATCACCAAATAACAAGGTAAACTAGGCTGAAACATGGAGCACTGCTAAGAATCAACAGATGTCTCTGTACATTTTAGCTCTTAAAGGAGACTCAGCTGAATGTTTAGCCCAAACATTTTTTAACATTTGGCATGGAATCCAATTGAGGCAGGGCCAGAGGATGGGAACTCCAGGCATATTGCCTCATAGTTCCAACACTGCCAGCACATTGGTTCAGCTTAGGACACCTGCTAGACCACAGGCTGAGGAAACATGGCTTCTAATTGGCTGCTTGTAAGCAAAATTGCTACCCCACAATATCTTTGTTCTGAATTTTCTTACCTTGTGATGCTGACACATGTCAAAGACACATATAGATAAGCTCTTCTGTTTGGATCACATGGACCAAATAAAAGGGAACAGAGAAGAACAAAAGGAAAAAGAAGCAAGGAAGATAGAAAAAGCAATATACCTGCAGATACAAAACAAAATTAGCTATTTTTGTCCCAATCATTTAATGTGGGAGAATAAAGCTTACAAAAACTCTCCCATTGAGCACAATGGGATTTTAAACCATTTATTAATTTGCTGCATGGATCCCTAATTCTCCAATTCATGGTGGGTGTTCCAAATATACCAGCTTAGCTTCAACCGTTCTAGAAATCACTAATAGTTGTTTGCATTTTAAAAATAAGTTTTTAAAAGGTAACAAATGAATGGGCATTGCACAAGAAACCAACTGCAAAATCTGCTTTATTAGGCATAAGGGTAGTTTTTCCATTATCACACATGATTAAAAAATATGTGTATGATTCACATCTCAGCATTTTGGCACCTGTTCTCTTATCTAGAAATGAAGTTCACACATATTTTCCTACATATACAGTACACATGCCCCACCCATTTTCCACTTAAGGATTTTCTGTGTGCAAGATACCAACCCACACAGCATTTCATAACAAAAATCCTTATTATGCATTCTCTCAACCTGACATTATTTAACAGCTACCATTCCCAGCCTCTCTGTGTAGGGTCAAAGTACTCCTGACAAGATGAGGGAGGATTAAAATGCATAATAGGAAGTCTACTTTTCCTGATGGAAAGTACTTTGGGAAATAATAATTTCAGAGGTGATGCCGCAAGACAATGCAAGCTTATAGAGTGCTTCCCTAATTATTTGATTTTATAACATGCAACTATAAGAGATTAATTCTTATATTAATTCACTCTAATAATAAATACAGGTCTTAATCTGTGTGTCTCAGTGAGTTTATGCCTTCTTAATTATCAATTCTATGTTTTCTGGAAAGGCTCCAGTGCTGTGCCTTTAATACCTGCATGACAAGCACAACTTACACAAAGATTCAGTAATAAAGAAACTTTCAGTTGTTGCCCTTCTGCCTCTTAAAAAACTTACCTCACTGACCCCACCACACCCCTAGGAAGCTTAATGTTAAAGTTTAGGATCTTGACCACTGGCATGTTAATATAAAACTATCTGCGATTGTTAAGGAAGCTGTTTGCAAAGACAATGGCACATATTTCCAAACTAGTCAACAGCAAGGTAGCATGTAACCATTATATTGCTTATGGGTGTCCTCCCTAAATATGGGTTTATGAACACTTAATAGTCATAAGGGAATGTTTGTTTTTATTACACCCTTGTAGTTTATAACAAGAGCATACATGTGAAAACAAGACTTACAGAGTGAACTCCTCAATGGTATGCATTTTGGGTTTTAATGTTAATATTTATGCAACACACTTAAGCAGATAGTGTTGTTCAAAAGATACATTTAAAAAATGTTAACCCCTTAACATGCCTAAACTAACAACTGGTTTTAGTGAATGGAATGGGGAATTTTTCAATATTTTCATTTTTTAAAATGTGGAAAGGTAAAAAATTAATTCCCTTTAGTTATCATTAACATTTAAGTCATAATAAATGCATGTTGGTGTATATAAGTTCTGAGAATTAACTGCAAGTAAAAACAGGGATAGGTCTACACAGTAAACTAAGCCAAAGAAATTAAGAAGACAGCCAAAAAAGACGTAATGTCACCATACAAATTCATCCAGAACAAAAGACATATATGAAATCTGAATCACAAACATGAATACAGAAGTGAGATGATCACTGTAGCTGAGTAACCCCTGTCCGCCAGAAGGACAATTTCACAATCGTACATTTGGGAGTGGATTAAAAAAAAAAAGATTCTGATAGATGTGTAACAAAGCACTGAGCTTTGAAAGTAACATACATGCTGGCCCAAAATGGTAAGACAACAATCAAAATTAGAATTAGCAGGAGTAGTTGCTTCTGAAAATCAAGGGAGGCACTGGAGAGAAGAAGAACAGCCATTTGGCTTTAAACAAACAGCAGTAAACATTTGTGGCACTGTCAGTTCCAACTTACCTGTCTCACCTCTACATGGAAGAATCTTACTGTGCTTACAATGGATAAATACCATTCCTGCAAATACCACATGGGCTCTTGTTTCCAAATTGCTACAAAAAACAATATTCATCTGTCTCTGTGGGTAGGTTGAGGAGACGACTTTCAAATACAAACAATAATTTGTAGAGCTCACAAAATTAAACTACATTGGAAACTGGCTGTAATCAGTAGAACTTCACATTTTGTCTAGCACCTTTCCTCCCTCCTTAAAGCAAAAATGTAGCCATGCATGCTCCAAAAAGTATCCCACGGCTTCAAGTAAACATTGCTGGTTACTTGGGGATCCAGATGTTTCAGGAGGAAAAGGGATTGGAGCTAAGAGGATAAAATATGTATACGCTGACAAATGCAAACACAGCCCAAGAGTTTGCAGTTAAACCCTTTCTGGTCCACACTGTACTGACAAGAGAATTTCTGAAGAGTCACATTTTGTTGATGCTATTCTAAAATGAAAATGAAAAACTTATGTTCCGAATCTATGGCAAGTAACAGTTTGGGGGCATGTTCCCTACCTTTAAAGCAAAAGACAATATGCAGAAAATGTAGGCCAAGCCCCTTTTTACAACTATGGTTGCTTTCACTTGCAAGAATGTATTACAGGGCAAAGTAAGATATGGCTTCAGCTAAAAGTTCAATCTGAAACTAAACCTGATCTTCTTTTATTTCAGAAGGTGACATTTCAGTCCTGAACCATGAAGAGAAACTGCTTTCCTCCTCCACTGAAATGAAACCCCCTCAGAGACCTTAAAGCTGTTTGAGTTCAGAATGACCCCCAACAACCCAAGGCAGCCTTCCACACTGGAGTTTGTGCTTTTTTCACACCACTGGTTAGTTCCAGGTGGAGGTTAGGTCACATGGAGGAGGCACTTCTGAAAGATTCTCTGAAGGTTACAGACCTCCTGCTGGGCAGCGCATTCCTGAGCTGTTTGCAACTTATATAACTAACTAAGAAGGAGCAGTACAAACCTCTGCTTTGTTTGTGATTAGATTTTTAATTTTAAAAAATGCGTATCTCTTAAAACAAAATTACTTAAGTTACTAAAATATCTACAAGGAAACCTGTTGAAAGCTATCAAATTATGATTACCCAGGAAATATTTTGTGTTTAGGCTGCTTTTAATGTTTAAAAACCACACCAAAATATTGTCTTTTTGAAATAATTGTTGTAAATCACAATCAAGCCAAAAACCTAAACATGCTTTTTAGACGGTAAACTCCATGTCCAAAGGGATGTATCTCTGAGTAAATGTATGGGCAATCTCAGCAGGACAAGCATTTGCCCAATCTTATTTGGGGTCAGAAAATATGTAGGGCTGGATGCGGTTAGTACTTAGATGGGAGATCACTAAGAAAACCCAGAGTTGTTAAACTAGACTAGGAGATTTTAAAAAACACATCCTGGAAGAAATTAGAGCAAATCTTCTCTGCACTATAGCCAAGAAAAAAGCATGGATGTGTAAATGTAGTCATCAAGGATCAAGCTCAACACCAGAGCATCTCCTCTTTTTTTCAATGGGTATGGGCAGATGTTTAATCAGAATATTCCAACAGTTCCTAAAGCCTTTCCAAGTGCAGACTGGCAGTGCAGAATTGAAAAGAAATAATCTGCTGCCTTGTTTCCTGGGGGGAAAGTATCACTCCCATTGTTCTTGATCTGGTTTAAATATTTACACCTTTTGCAGCGTTGTGAAAGGCTAGGAATGCTAAGGGTCCTTTCTACATGTTTCTTCATCATCATCATCATCATATTTTTATCCTGCTTTCATACAAACACACACACACACACGTAGCAAACATACCTAATACAGTACTCCTGCCTCCTATTTTCTCCACAGCGACAACCCTGTGAGATGGGTTGGGCTGAGAGTGACCCAGCTGGCTTTCACTTCTAAGGGAGGCCTAGAACTCAAAGTCTCCTGATTTCTAGACCAGCACCTTAACTACTACACCAAACTGGCTCTCTATATCCCTCAGTTGAAATAGAGTTGAATAATTTCCTGATGCAGAAAAGATTATAATTGCTGAGCTTCAGACTGAGTGAGCAACTAGAAAGTTATTGGGTACCAGGAATTGGAATATAGTAATAACATCCTGTTTATCTCCAGCCCATTCACAGAACCCAAATTACTTTATTTCTCTATTTTAATCTCTCCAACCACCTCATTTGTTCAATTTTCATAAGGTTATGAATATTTATGATTTTATTAACCAAAAAATAAACAATTGTTTTATATGATGGTGAAATACTTTTTTGCTTAATAACTATTTATTCATCAATTTATTTATTTAATGGCATTTGTAACTCATTCTAATCCCAAAGGCCTCTGGGCAGTACACAACTAAGAAACAAAAATATAACAGAAACAGTAAAATACCTGAACAAAATAAATAAAATATAAATAACTAATTAAGGTACCAAAGATGAAGGCCTCAAATGAATCAACCTGAGCTGAAGTATTGTGAGAATAATATTGATTTCAATTGCTTATATTTTATTATTAGGAGTCTAAGGGCCACATGTACCTACAGGGGAAGAGTGTTCCAGAGGACATGGGGTTATCACAGAAAAGGCCAGTCACCTGGCCCGTTCTCTCACAGTAGACTCTTGATTATGAAAAATTCTGGGAAGTTATATTGAACCTGCACCATGATCATGACTAAAAACCAGAAATTCCAAGCAGATGAGCACATGGAATTCTTGCCAGATAAGTGAGCAGGATGATAAAGATTTGTTTCTGCTGGTCAGAGAGAAGCTAAGACTACTACTTCTGCAAAGAAGTCCTTCTTATGCATAAAATGCAGGCAAGTAATTTATTTATTCTGTAGGCTCTGAGGAATAAAAAGAGTATCTTACAACCCAAATCTATATATCTCTATTTTTATTCAGAAGCATCACTGTTCAACAGGACTTACTTAACTGCCATATTTATATGATATTCTGCATACAGATTTGCCAAACAAAAAAGACAGTTTGAGTCCTATTTCATTTTTCTGCTGATGATATCACAATGGAAGATAGTTCTCAGTTACTGTAAGCTTTGAGCCAAATCTTATTTAATGGTGGCAGCAGGGGGCTCGGATAATATCACAGTAAAAATCTTCTGTTTTCTGAACCTGAAATGCCAGTTAGGCAGCCATTTGGCATCTATCTTAAGTGCTGGCAACCAAGCTTATATCAATAATAGAGAAAGCCTCTATCTTCCTTGTTGGTCTCCAGTTATAGTCCAGAGACTGGCAGAACTACACTGTTGATAAACACTTGTTGGGATCCATTTCCTTTCCTACTGCTTTTATTTCTGTTTGAAATGGAAGGGATAGCCTTAGATGCAGACAATGGAAAGAGAGAATAGGTGCCAGGGCATCAAGCAATCAGGACAACCAAAGAAGGAAAGAAATGGGACAGAAGAGATTACTGAACTTCCTTAGACAAGCAGCCCATACTGTAAAAGGAATGGGAGCAAGACTGAACAGCTTAGCTTTAGCTGTGTTAAAATGGTGATGAGTCTGTAAGCAGAGAGCAGACAGACAGATGGCAAAGAGAAATTCCTTGGGGAACAGCTCTTGAGGTGTCCAAAGAGATCATCTCTATAGTGGTCAGATTGTTCCAACCAGGATCAGAAGCACATTTAAAAAAAAACAAAAACAGGAGTTCTAATGTACCTACAAACATAAGGAATACTAAAGGCAATCCCCAACACCATTCATGTTTTCAGCATTGGTCAGCCTTTGAAGCTGTCACATCCCATTTGCCTATCCAACATACTCAGACTGGGAACAAACATTCCTATCCTGGAAGGCATATCCACACTGGGTGAGTAATTTATCCACTGCAGAAATAATGAACTACTTTTGCACCTTCAATGTGTCTGCTTTTTCATTCACTTTTTGCAAATTCTCATATTCTTTAAACAGCAAGGCTTCTGAAAAAGATGTCACAATCACTTCTACAATGTCTGAATGTCAGTCATGGAAGGAACAGAACGCATTACAAAAAAAAACGGTTTCCCAGCATGCAAATCTTTCATCTTTTATTTGTTTTTACTTGTTTTTCAAACTCTGCTATACTTTTGAGTTTTGCATGTTCCTACAGAGTAAAGAGCAACTGGTTCTAGGTGAAAGTTCAAGAGTTTTACAATGTACAGTGCTAATATTTTACTAGGTTGTAACAAGACTACAGTTGGCCTCACATGACTAGCTGCTATTCAGTGCCTGTCTGACCTTGTCCCTGCTTGTCCTCACTCATTCATATACACACACCCAAATTTCCAAATGTTTCTGATCAAAAGGAAACAGGGAAGGAAAGCACTGGTACAATCTGGTAAGCCTACTTTAGTACCTATGCCTTAACTAAGAGTTATTCTGATAAAAAATTATTTGATATCTGTGAAAAATTAGCACCTGAATTTCTGCATGGTATAGAACTACCAAGAAAAACATCTGGCAATTATGCAATAGGGATCTCAAACCAGAACAATACCTCAAACCCATTTCAGTAGGGTTGTAAAAAAATCTGGATCATCATTAGATGGCAGGAAAGAGTTTTCTATGACTCTTGTGGCCAGAATTTTGCAGGTCATTTTTTTCTAAAAACAAACAAAAAGAAAAAGAAATAAAGAATGCATAAAGCTATAAAAAAAATAAAACTAGAAAAACAAAAATGTACAGGACATATATTTACAAATACATATATATCTATAAAAATTATGAAGGCCAGAGATAGTAGCCCTAATTTCATTATTATTGTTGAACTTTTGCAATACCAAAAGATGAGAATTCAAATCCAGCACATAATTAAAATCACTCTTCATTTAATATGAAGTCCAAATCTGCAGCTGTGGATACACTGTATTTTATTCTGCAAAAACAGGCCAATCAACTAATAAGTCTGTACCAAAAGTAACAAGGATTCTAAATTTGTTCTCACATTATTTGTTAGAGAACTAGAGGCTACAAGCTACTGGATATTTATTTTCTTCCAGTAAAGATGTTGGGTGAGTGCAGAACAAGTTTGCTTTATATTAAAAATTGAGTATGACATATTTGCTTGCTCAAACAACAACTATAAAGAAGATGATAAAATAATTGTCCTTCACTAGTATCAAGGAAAGGATCTGAGGTAATGAATTAAATATAGTATAATAGAGATGTGGTTTAAAGTTGAGAAAATATTTCAGTTTTTAAGTGCTGGAAAATTGCCAGGAAAATTGTAAAACCTCAGTATAAAAAGAGTTGACAGTGCAAAAATCTAAGAAATAATTAAGAATTATTGAGATCCAGGAGGGTTTTTTTTTTAATAGTGCAATTTTAGCATCTATGTAAGTTTAAGTCTACTGAATCCAGTGAGGCATTTCTTGTAATTAAGCATAGGCTTTTGGCTTTTACCTACTGATATTGGCAGAAAAGTTCCAAAGATTTAAATGGATGCTAGTAAATTGATGGACCATTTACACCTGTAAATCCTTCTGTCCAACAGTAGCACATTTCATTTTCACATTCCTGATAAAATGAATATACTATATATACTCGTAGATAAGCCCACCCTCAAATTTTTAACCAAAATACCATGAAAAATGCACCACCTGTGGATAAGCTGAGCAGCATTTATCATGGTATTTCGGTTAAAAAATTGAGGGCCTGCTTAGCCGTAGATGGGCTTACATATACAGGATATACAGGTACTTTTAAAAAGTATTACTGTATATACTTACAGATAAGCCTATCCGCAGATAAGCCTAATGCAATTTTGCGGGTATATTTTGGCACCTAAAATTCTCGGCTCATCTGCTAGTATATATGGTAAGTTATCAGAAGAGACTATGATTAAAATCTTGAGTATGACTGCCAGCTTTTGATGAGGGGAAATAGGTTACTCCTGGCATCTAAACATAGAGATCCAAACACAGAGAAATTCAACAGCTTGATGTTTCCTTTAGTTTGTGCGTTTGTGTGTGTGTGTGTGTGTAAATGTGAACATTTCTTGATTTCAACTTCTGCATGTTGCTGTTTTTAAAGACACAGAAGCAAAGCTAATAAACATCTGACAACTCAATTCTTGGGGAAATGTGTGATTTAAATATATATTTTCATAGCTGTTTTGTTTTATTCTGTTTGTTTTATATTGAGCTTTACAGAATCATGGAGAGAAGACTTATATATCTTGTCCACCCACCCATTTTGCTCAGTGCAGGAAATTCAAAGCTACAGCATTCACAGGAAGGCTGCTACCCAGCTCTGTTTGAAGCTCTGCAGGAAAGGAGAACCTCATTCTATGGAATTCACAAGTGCCTCAATGCAAGAACCAATGCTAAGAAACTGTTAGCCATACCCAAAATTTCTTAAAAACTTAGCATACACAAACCACTTCCATAGGTACTGAAGTATAATGGCAATAATGTTCCCAGCTCTTCCTACCAGCACTGCAGTCCAGTTTGTTTTCCTTGTCGCTGTCATGTTTGGCATTAACAATAACCTTAGTATGGGAAAAAAGGAGCCTTGTTTGTTTATTTATTTAAATTTATATGGTTGCCCATCTTATCGTAATGACTCTGAGCTTCATCCCTATGAGCAAGTTTTGAGCAATTTTGGAGGTCATGTATCTTATTAAAATTCAGTAACCTGAAGACAGATTTACTACTTATTTTTGGCCAAGGGTCATACTTGGTTTTTAGAAGACACTTTTGGAGACATATTCCAAAAAGTAGGCAAGGTCAGGATTAGGAAGCGTGTTGGATCAGGTAAAAACTAAATTTGATTATCTTAATTGACATTATTTCAAACTATATTTATAAAATATAGTTAATATGATTCCTCCCAGAGTATTTAAAAAGATTCCCTTTCTATCACATTAAAAACTGATTTTGATAGCAAATTTGGAAGGGCTCTGGGGATTACAATGAAAGTTTCTGGGGACTCCAGCCAGAAGTGGGGCTTATATTTGTCTGCCTTTGCCCTTAGATAGCATCTTAAAACACAAACTTTACATTAATCTAAGCTCATCAAATTGCAGTAGGTACCTAAGAATCCATTTATCTTCAGAGCTTTTTCAGCATAGAGCATATTCAATTCATATTATCAAACCTCTCATGAAGGCTGTAGTTCTTCCATATTATCTGTAGGCACATTTCCTTTCTTAGCCCTATGGCGGTGCTTCCAAAACCTGGGTAAATTACCCAAAATTGGGTAAAAGTGGTTTTTATTTGGGTAATGACACATTACCCAAATCACAACAGGGACATTTAAATTGACTTAAAGATTGCCATGTGTACTGAAATATATCTGAAAATCTCCCAAAGTATTCCTATGAAGACAAAAATTGATGAAATTACCAATGGTAATTTGTTGGAATGACATAAAGATCATTCAATGATATTGTTTTTATAATACAAGTAGTTCTCGAGTTATGACCATTCATTCAGCGACTGTTCAAAGCTAAGGTTTTGGGTAATGAAGGAAAAAGTTTGGGAAGCACTGCCCTATGGGAACCTCAGTTTTAAAAGTCTACCTAAGAACCCTATGCTCTTCTCTGCTTGTTCAATTGCTAAATAACAGAAAAGGGATAGGGAAAGAAAGCAGGTGGCACTAATTACAGTGTCAGATTGAAGATGGAATTGGAACCAATTCCCAAAGCTGTTCATTAAATCATGCTGCAAACTATTACTGGCAACAGCAAGAACATTACAACACACACTGATAGAAACAGGGAAATATATATACATGCTGCTGCTTGCATATCTGAGTGCACATGTTCTTTCACAGGCAAAATATTCATATTCTAATATGCAAATACATATACTTTGCATAAATACAAATACCTTCATGAGCTTGTACTGCAGAAAGTTCTGCCTAAATGAGTCCTGGTAAATCTGATGTTTAACAAAGTGAAGTAGTGCATCTGCATTCTAATTGTGCTTGCGAATTTTAGATTGTAGTATTGCCATATGGCAGATCATTACATACATACATGTACACACATACTTCCTTTTATAAGAATCTTTTCTACAACTAGCATATCTGACCCCACATTTGACAGACGAGGTAACTGTCTGAGACAGAAGATTTTGAGGACAGCAACAGTAACTTCTGCAGGGCATTCCTCCTGAATTGCCTTGGCCATTCCTGTGTTGGAAGACACAGATGTACAGTATGTGTATCACAGCCTAGCCTCCTTTTACCTTTCTTCTCTCCCCACCCCCAATGTACTCTGGCTTTTCTTATATTACTACAGCACAACCATTTGCATGATTCATGATGGGAAAACACTTTCCCTGGGACATCTAATAGCACAGAGGTAGGAGATGCAAAGCTTAAGAAAACTCTTACAACCTTTATGCTGTGATTCTACGCAAGCTTGGGATTCATTTATGGATGAATATGCCCAGAACCTGGCCATGAGATCTGTACAGAAATGAAAAAAAAGTTGGCACATGTTAAGCATTGGGTATAACTAAGAAAAACTTTGTTTCTTGGATACACCTGTTAATATGTCAAGATCTTTGTATGCTGTGAAACTGATGACTCAAAAGGCTGCTCTATACAGTATATGACAGAGGAAAAATTGAATTGAAAGTAAATTTAGAGATAATTTAAACCAGCACAGATCGAATTCCTGCAATATCTAAGAATCTTTTATAAAATGAAATGTTAATTTTGTAACATAATTTTCTCAATAATTCCAATTTTGTGTTTTTCTCTAACATATATTTTAGATATATTTTATCTAATGCACACACATACACACACACACAACCACCTACTCCCTAGAAAATATTCTTAAAATAGGCTGGTAAGCACCAATATGCCCATACAGTACAATGATCATCAGGCTCCTCATACTGCCTTTTTACTTTTTCAAAAAGAGGAACCAGAATTATTTTTTTTATTTTCAAGAATGCCCTGTGCCCAAATGTGTTGTATATATAAGTATTCTTAAAAGATAAAAACAAAAAGTGACTGGTGTTTGGTTGGTTCGTTCGTTCGTTCGTTCGTTCATTCATTCATTCATTTATTGGATTTCTCTCCCGCCTATCTCCCCTACAATGTGTTTCTTTGTTTGGAAACACATTCACTTGCCCCAAAGAAAAGACAAAGCTTAAGTTGGGATTGTTGAGACAAACTGAAAGGGACTCGAGAAAAGAGTAAGAAAACCTTTACCACTTTGCATTCCAGTATACAGTGTTTTGTGATTCTCCTCATCACAACTGGCATTTGATGAACGTGGAAGCCACCTTGACAGTCATTTGTGACCATGAACATGACATGCTCTCAAAATTCCACATCTGTCCATCAACCCCAAAATATTGCCTATGTCTCAATTGAGAGACAGGAAATATAACTCATGATTTTGGAACAGCAGTGAGATAATCCAGTTTGAACAGGATTGCTCCAGTGATTGTACCTGTAGACACAATACATCGTATTTTTGTTTCAGGTGTTCCAAAATCAGAGACTTGTATGATCATAGACTAATGCGTGGGAAATTCTAGTCTAATAAAGACATCAACTAAAGACATTAGAGAAAGCCCTGGTTCAGTTACACTGATCTTCCTACAAGTTCAGAAAATGTTCCTAGCACTATGATTCTCTCAGGGAAAGTAAAAATGGCACCATCAAGGAGAGAATGAAGAATAAAACAAAACCATGTGATTAATCATTTATAGAAAACCTATTTTGAAAAACACAGTCTTGCTCCCACTTGGATAAAGAGTTCTTTTAAAGCATTTGCTTCCCACGCTTAAGAAAAAAAAATGTTGGCAAAGAGAAAACTTAGTCTGGCAAGTGGGATGGGAGGCAAGAAAGATAATTCTTTTGCAAATTCTAGATACTGATGGACTTACTTTAGATTGACACAACAATATAAGTATTTTACAGTCAACACAGCAACAGGGGAAGGTGAAAATAAGCATACAGGATAAATTGAACATCTATTTAAAAAAAATCCAAACCTAAATAAATAAATAATACATGAAGGCTACAGACTTCTTTTAATATATCCCAACATATGAACTATGAACTTCCTACTTTGACTTCACGAAACACCAGAGTGTAGTAGTAGCAAATTACAATCAAATTCCTGTTATAATCTGTCCAAAAAAGAATAGTTGCTTCCTTGAGATTCTTTTATAGGTGGAAATGTTGTCAGTGATCCCAGGCAGACAGAATGCCTAAACTGCTGTTCATTTCTGTGAGGAGAAAATGTATCATGTATTATTATCATCATCATCATCATCTTCATCATCTTGCCACTTCATTATGAGGTGAAGTTGACATTCCAAAGGACTGCCAAAACTACAGGTTCTAATATTCAACCGGACACTTAAAAAGAGCTTTCTAAACATCTGCTTTTCATACCCTGTGACAAAACCTAGATCGGTTCTTCACAGAAATGAGCAGGGATTATTATTTTTAGATTATGGTTGTCTTGCATGGGAGCAGCATAACAAGATTGCAGCCATGTTGGTTGCCATGACAACATCATCACTTCTCACAAGACAGCTGAGGATTGTCAAGGAAAGTAAGGAAAGAAGAGGAATTGGGGGGGGGGAAGTGACTGGGATATGCCTAAGAGTCTACACTGAGCGGATCACAGAGCAATTTTACTTTTTGTCAGCTTCTCTATTGGGAGTTATTCTGAATTTTGGAAAAGGCTCACTGAAAAGGATGTTGAAGATCTATCTGGCTGTTTTTCTGATATTTTTATACTTATTTCTAAGAAGTGCTAACTCAGTATTCTCTTGAGCTATGTGACAGCCAGCACGGCATCACTGGGTTAGGCATTGACTGATGCATGTGCTAGGGCCAGTCACTTTCTTTTAATCTCATCCTACCTCATAGGACTGTTGTGCAGAAAAGTTGGAAAAGGAAAACCATGTACAGGTAGTCCTTGTTTAGCAACTGTCTTGGATAGCAACCATTCACAAATATGATGGTAATAAATGGTACTTAAAAATTCATTTTCTGACCATTACCTGCATTTAGGACAAAAGCCTTCAGTATGAAACTGATTAAAGTTTGGTCAGTTTCAGGGAACAGTGCAGCCACAGGGGTCTTATCAACTAAGTAAGGTCAGAGAGCTGAGCTTGTTAACTTGTGGTTAGCACTTTTTAGTGCACTGGCTTGCACAGAAAAGCAGCTCAGTACAAAATAGTTTGTTTAAGCAATCTCTCCACCAAGGGATGGGCAAAAAGAAAAAAGAAAATAAAGCAGTTCAGGCACAGGACACTGTATGAGAGAACTTTATCTGAATGAGATGACAGCAGCCAGTGATCTTGGCAGATCTTTCTCTCTCTCTGTCACATGTTCACTTAGCAACCATTTTGCTAAACAATCGAGTCATCAGAACCAATTGGAGTCACTAAATGAGGACTACCTGTATACTGTTTTGGAAGGCAGAGAAATATATACATTAAATGGCACAAATAAGTTCGTTATAGCTGTGCAACATACAGCTTCTTTCATGCATCCCTAGAGATAGAGGACAGATAGAGGAATTAACTCAGAACAGACTTTTTTTTTTTAAGTTAAATGACTTTTGGAGCTTTGTATGTTTTTAAAGACCAGTCCTTTTCCTGATGAACCAAATATACTAAGTCTGCCCTCAAAAAAATAGCTTCTATTGTGCCTTCTTTTCACCAGAGCTACATAAGGGATGATCAATGGTTGCTTTTTACTGTGTTTTGTCTTAGCATACAAACAGGCTTAAGCAAGGAATACCACATATTTTTATAATATATAAATTACAGATTTACAGTAAACATGGTTCTTGGAACTCTACAGATAGTTATAATATGACAATTCTATTCCCTAATGCACACTTGCCTGACTACACCCTTGAACAAGGTAATCCCTAATCACAATTCATTCTGCTGAATTTTTGGTATATGACCAATCACAAAAGATAGTCAAACATATTTGTCCTTAGGGAAAGATTTCTTCAAAAAGAAATCTAGTCTGGAGGAAATCAAGGAAAGGTGTACCAGAATCTGGTATTTCTAACACAAGGAACGCTTATGAGATAAGCCATACTTGGAAGGTCTGTTAAATCAATATAAAGTTTATATGTTACATATACCTATGGTTCAGCGTCTCCAAATGCAGGGCTCTAAAGTAGACCTCACATTCACATAAGTATCCTATTTCCTTACATTAACCTACAGCCTCCCACGCAAATCTGTTAACAAACTGACATTTACAGACATGCTTGCCTGTAGGCAAAAATCAGGCTATGTGGCATTTCCCCCACAATCCATGACTTCAGAAACTACCGCAGTCCCACACTACCACTCCAAAGGCTGCATAATTTACTGAACACAGCCTAGAATTGATGTGAAAAGGGCTTCCTCTCTAACTTCATCCTTCTGATCACCTTCTGAATGATACAACAGACATGTCCCTGTTCACTGTAAATTCATATAGTTAAAAGCTTACAGTCTGATCCCTGCAAGAGAGATTCCAACTGGTTCATCAGTTGATTGGCTTATTTCCCTTAGCATATGTGGGTAACCTCTGGCCCTACTTGTCCTAAGCAGCTCTCAGCCTTGCAATTTGCACTGCTGACCTCTGAAATCCTCAGTCTCTCTAAGCAACCATGCATTAAATCCCAGATCCAAGTGTGGAAATAGACCTCATAAAAAGCTTATTGCTCTATTTAATACACTGTACGCATGATGGATTCCGATTGCATAAGACTTACTTAACCTCTCTGCTCAGAAAGTCTATTGAGAAAGAAGGTATGTCCTCAGCGCTTACATCTGTTAATGTGCTACATATGGAAAAGAACACAGCATAAGAAAACAGGATCTAAGAGATTATGATCACACTACTTAATTTCTACGATAACATAAAAATGCCAGGGGCACATCCATCTGAGCTAATAGGTCTTCCCCCAATTCTTCATATATAAAGTCCTATCTACTTATTAAGTGGTGAGGAACATGCACTCTATTCTAATTCAGGGACATTTTTATCTATATTTATTTGACATGTTCCTGATTTGACCCCTGCTCTTGACAACAGATGCTGGAAGTGACCCACGACATAAATTAAATTCTGCATTTTAAATTTAAATTAAATTTGTACGTGTTTTTATGGTAAGTACTCTATATCAGCCTTCTCCAAACTCAATGCCCTCCAGATCTGTTAGAAATTCCTATAATCACCAAACAATATAGCTATAGTATTATCATTTTGCAGAAGAGACACCTTTACCCATGATCATCTTTTTGGGACAACCCCAATTTAGGGATAGCTAGTCAATCTGGGTGGGGGAGTAAATTGGGTTTCATATTATCACTTTGGAACTGCTGAAAGCTCTTTTTAAAGTTTAGTAGACCTCAAAACTCAGGAAAAGTGCTTCTGAGACTGTTAATTGAATTTTAAGTATTAGTTATTTGGTCTCTTTGATCCTGATACCATTGCTGCCTCTGAAATTCTATATTTGTTAAAAGTCTTGGGAGAATGAACTGAGGCTAAGAAGTTAAAATAGATGAAATTGATATTAGTTATCTATGTGACCTTTGGAATAACGAGCTTAAATCTCTTATTACATAAACCAGTGGCAGGTTTTTAAAAAACTATAAAACTAATCTTTTTATATTAAAATGTAGTTAATAGAACATTTTGTTTTGTGAATACTAGATATCTTGGAGTGTCACTCAATTAGAGAGATTACAGGCACTAGAAATGCAATGTAGGAGCTAGAACATCCATTCACATAAATTGGGTTATCCTGCTATTGCTATATTTTTGTCATAGAATTGTTAACATAACTTTATAATGATCAGTGCTTGTCAGAAACGTGTACGTTCTACTTGGCTGTATACCCAGACTTTGGAATTTATCAAGGAATAAAAAAGTATTTATTGTACATGGTGATAGCCAAAAGAACGGTTGTATAACATTGAAAGGCCAAAACTACAAGTGAAGTGCAATAGTGAATTGCTGTGATATATGTTTCCTGTTCTGATTTGAACGGGTCTTTTTTCAAAAGAAAGAAAGATGACTTAGCCAATCTCATTTAAAAAAATGAATTGTTTCATCTTTCAGGCATTTATTGCTATTATTTTACATTATTTATATTACACAGTTTATTATTAATCCAGACCATATGATATGTAAACACTTGTGTAATATCAAAAGATAATTTTGATATGTTTTCTTCATTTATCCATTATTGCTTCTACAACTATTACTTTTGTTTGTATGTTTATTAAATAAAAAGCACCAGACTTAGGAAAGCTATTTTAGATTGTTCATATGAATCCACTCAGAAAAAGGACAAAAGTCAACCATCACTGAATAGAGTGACTGTGCTAGTGAGAACTCACCTCAAGACAGAATCACAGAATAATACACTCAGTGAGTCCAGTCTGTTTTTTCGCACGCATAAGCTATGTAGTTCAGTAGCACTGGTACATGATGCTGCTGGTAAATATACTGCAGCAATTCTTTACTTGGGGTGTAATCAGGCCATAAACAGAGAAAGAGGGTAGTGTGTTTGTGTGTAGAGAGAATACTTCATAGGGGCCAACAGGCCATGCAAAGCAAACCTCTGAATATATTTTCCTTTACTAACAGACCAATGCCTTTAAAAGGCAACAACAGGAATATCACAGAGCTAAACAGTCCAGTAACCAAGGGATCTTCTGCATCCCTGTGGAAAACACAGAGCAAACCTTATCCTGTGCACACTCCGGTCAGCCAGAGACCAAATCACAAGACCGATCAGCTAGCACTTCAAGCAGCTTGGCTAAAGAACAGAATCTAAATCAGGAAAGCCTGAGCTGGAATATCTGCGCCACAAAGGAAGGTATCTCTATATATACACGCATGCAGATAGATAGTTGTAGAATTGCAGGCAGCACAAAGTATGCCTTTTGCCAGTTGTTCTTGCTGCACTGGCACATATGCAAAATTAAATGAAGCTTCTCTCCAAAGAAAATGGTTAGCCAGAGGTCCTGGGCCAAAGCCAAGAGCATATATGTCAAATTAGCACCACCCAACTGCAATAGCATGCCTTCTGTGGCATTTATGGAATAGTTCCTCCAGCAATGAGCATAAAAATATCACTAAAGGAAAAACTTACCATGAAGTAAATGAAAAAAACCTAACGTAATCTTTTTTTTTAAAAAGATAAACAAAGGACAACAGGCATCATAAATGCTGAATCAGCAATTTACAAAAAAGTCATCTCTGCTACAAGACTCTAATTGATTCACAGAAGGAAAAGATACTGCTTTATTTATTGACTGATTGGTCAATCATTCAATTTATAGACACCTTTCTACTAAAGCGAATACTTAAGGTGATTAAGTTTTCATTTATTTAAGTTGAAAAATAAATTAAAATTAGTTCCAAAATCGATTATCAATTAAAAATCTATCAAATACATTGCTACAGATTTTCTAACTGCTGAGAGAATGAGAGCCAAATCCAACTCCTGTGGTAGTACATTCCATAGGCTGGGAGCAACACAGGAGAAAACCTTATGCAAGTAAATAACCAAGTTGCTGATGGCTGGAGCATCTTCAGAGGAGCCTTCTCTGTAGCTCTTAATGCTAGATAGGTTCATCACAAAGCAGTCACTCAGGTAATCAGGCCAAAGCCACGTGACACTTACACCAATATCTAAAATTGTGCCCAGTAAGCAATTGGCATCCACTGCAGATTTCAGTAAAGACGTCATGCAATATATTAATTAGCAATTAATTAATTAGTTCTGCATTTTGCACCAATTTCAAATTCCAGGTATTTCGTAAGGAAAGCCTCCCTGCAATAATCAAGACAGGATACAACCAAGACTGACCAACTGCTACCAATCACAATTACCTCAGGAAGGGCCATACTAACACACCAGCCATAATTGTGGATAACCACTCCTCACCATAACTATCATCTTTAAATTCAGCAACAGCTGTAGATCAAGGAGCAACTTCTCTTACATTAAGCAACTGGGATTTCATATCATCAGGAATGCAACCCTCTTCAAAACAAGCTAATCTTAATCCATGACCAGCCTTGTCTGAATTTAACTGCAGCTTGTTCTATTTCATCTAGCTTATTATCAAACTTGTACAATGTTCAAGGGTACCAACTAACTCCTTACAGTTGGATAGTAAAGAGCAACAGAACTGGATATTATCAGCATACTGACAGCATCTCATTCCAAAACTCCTTAATACTTCCCATGGGGATGTTTCAAGTAGATTTGAACAGTGTGAGGGATAAGCTGTCTGACTAGCTGCCAATCAGCAATTCCCCTAGTATCACCTTCTGAACACAGCTTAAAAGGAGAGACCAGAACCATTGCAAAGTGGTGTCCTCAATACCTAATCCTACCAGACACTCCAGAAGGACACTTTGAGTTTCAGAAGAAATAGCAGAACTGTATTCTCCCAACATCCAGTTTCCAGCATTGGACATCAATCTCAATGACATATCCTGCCCAAAACCTCAACTGAAATTCACCCGTCATAATTTTGTCCCTTATTTGCAACTTACATTTGGTTCAGGCACATAAGCAGCTGCCTGTTTCTACTCAGCTATCCATATAATAAAAGCTATGCTCACTGAAGAAGGAAACAAGGTATTGAAGGGAGAGCAATATATTTCTCCAGTAAGAAAATATTGCTCTTCTGAATATTAGTAACATGTGACTACTCCAAAGAGACATACTATCTGCGAGAAAGATGTTGAATTATCTTTGGCAAATGAAATTAAAATCCCATGGACATTTTCAAGTGCTTCAAGGCCACACACTGAACGTGTTGCCATTTTTCTCAAGTTCTATACTTTGGTTTAAATCTAACTTCATTGACTTTAGTAAGGAAATAAGCAATTTCTGACTTACTTGCCCTATCCTTCACAATCCCATTTCTAGTCTCCAGTTAAACTGACTATGTATGTTATGGTCATGAAAGTCTTATTAACCTCACCAAAATCATTAAGAGCAGAAGAAAATAGCCATTTTTCAAACACTAATAGCTACAGAAAAAGTTAAAACAGTAAGATAAGAGAGCACACCTTTGAAAAGTAATCAATGATCTCTTCTATAAAAGGAGGAAAGGTTCAGATGTAACAACTGTCATTTCTAGTTATGCAAAACTATGGAAAATGGGGAATAGAGGGGTAAATAATAAATCATCTGTTCACAGATGATACACACAGCAATTACAATACAGAGCAGGACTTCTTCAACTCATGGGTAGTACTTATATTTATGGCTTATGACAAATTTTAGAGAACCTAAAAACTGTCAAATTTCCCATTTCAGTACTGACTGGTTTCTACTTTCCCTTCTGCTTCTAATACTGCCAATTTTGATAAAATCATGGAATTTTCAGTCATAGGAAACAAGCAAACATCAATTTGTTCAAAAGGGTAAAATTCTCTATCTTCAAGTATTATCTACCTTTTAATTTAACAGCAGAGGTCTATACATTTTGATAGCAAACTAATATTTAAGATCATTCTGCACACTTCCCTGATTCATCTAGCACACACAGAGTGATTGGTTGAAGGAATCTTTTGCTTCTTGATTCATACTAGGTGAGAGACAAACATCCAGAATCTCTCACACCATTTCTGAGTGTCTAAAAAACAATGTGAGCTGAGATAACAAACTTCTTTCTCTGAGTTTCAAAAGCCTTATCATATACCAGGCCCTGGAAGGAAGGGGGACTTAGAGCAACAGTGACTTTTGCTGCCTCTGAGCACAAACAAAGAAGCAACAACTACTTGCTCCCATTTTTGAAACTGGAGAAACCCAGGAACCATAATCCAACAAGAAAAGAAAAATATGAGAAACAATGAAAGAGTGGCAGAGAAAATGGGCAACAGTTTGGGTATTTCAAAAGAAATTCATTCACCATATAATTCAGGTTTCATGAGAAGACTTACTAGTAAGTTGGACTTGGAGTTTCTTGTTGATATATCCTTACTACTAGGAGTGTCATCAAGCTTTAACATTCTTTGGCTTATGATATGAAACATGGCAAATAATCATACTTGCCTTGGTTATTAATTAAATATTGTGACTCCCAAGATTTTCTCCAGCTTACAAGCTATTGGGCAGATGACAAACAGGACAAAGGTCAGTGGGAGACAGAAAGAACAGATTTGGAAAATCAAGGGGGTGTGAAAGGGACCAAAGTCAGTTATTTCCTGAGTTTTGAGGGAGTTGGTGAACAGGCCCTTTTTCTTGAGGTAATTCCAAAAGCTAGAGGGAGAAGAATTTCCCATCACTGCTTTTGACATTCTGTTGCACACCTGAGTAAGTCCTAACTATCATGGAGTAACACAATCCTCAAGTCATAATTTGGTACTATGGTGCAGCCTCTGCAGATGAAGCTTTCTTCCCTCACAGCGATTTGCACAGGAAATCCAACAGGTACCTCTAAGGCCTCCAAAGTCCATCTGCTTTAATTTCACAGAAATGTAAGTATTGTGTCTGCACATTATTTCACAGATATGTTTGCTAGATTTACACACCTACACACTGTGATTAACTCAACAGCCTGGAAGCATAACACTACCCTTCAGCTAAACTATCTTCCTGGTTCATGGTGTATGGTGTTTATGTGCATCATACCACAGAATCTCTTTCTCTTTCTCTTGGGTGCCTCTGGCCCTTGTTAAAAACTTCCAGTGAGGGAGGTGCCATATAGTTGAGGAAAATTTGTCTCATATGTTCTACCTTCAGAGTTTGCTGCATAAGGAGAAAAGAGTAATAGAATTAGTGTTACAATCAGTAGAGAAACTGAATAAATCAGTATTGGGTCACTTGACTACATAGCCTTATTCTCAGATGCCCCAGTCAAATGAACTGTAGTAACTAACTAATAAGGACAGGCATTTTCAGTGGTGATACTTTAGTTATAAATTCCCATTTTAAACAGGCCTGCCTGGGGCCTTCATTATAATCTGTCTGGTACCAGATGAAGATCTTATTCTTTCCAACATAGTTTCTAAGAACTTTTATTATCTTGAAATCCACTTCATTGATTTTTATTGACAGTGGTTTTACTTATTTACGATGACGTCATTTTCATTTTAGATTGTTCTATTTATTAACTTAATTTTTATTTATTTATTTACAATATTTGTAAACAATCCCAACAGCCTGGAAGCATAACACTACCCTTTTAAGACTTTGGGCAGCAATTAGGCAGTGAATGATCTCATGAACTGAAACATCAATTGCTATGCCTACCTAAATTACTGCAAAGAAACAAATACTGCTTATAAACAAAGAAGCAAACTATTTTTGTTCACAGATAAGCTTTTTTCATGTGCTGTCACCACTATACTATTCAGCCAACAATTGAAAAACAGAATATTTGCAAACAGCCTGGGAAGCCATCCCTAATAGAAGTTACACTCATTTGCCTTACTATTGTGTGCATTTATTTATTTAGTAAATCAGGTGACTCCAAGGGCAAACTATATTTTATCCTCTCCATTAACTGAACTAAACATACTTTAATGTGTTCAGTGTCCCAAATATCAGGGCACTCGTTTTGCCTTTTCTTTTTATTGTCAAATATCATACCTGCTGGTTATTTAGTGTACCCTGGAATTCATCATACTGAGGTGAACTGCTGCTCTTATGATTGCACCAACTATATGATACCACTCTTTCCACTGCCAATCAGATTGAGCCCCCCAAAAATTATCAATTTCTCATATTTACACAGTGATGAAGGTCTAAGCTGATGATGAGAAATTGGCAAAGGATCTTTGATCATCATAGATTGATGAAAACTATATTGCTGTGAAAAAAATATGAGTCCAATTTGGGAATCATTAAGAAAAAAAATAGTAATAAAACTCTTAAAATCAGCAGACATGTGACCATATTTGGAATACTATATACAGCTCTGGCCCTCAGAAAAAAATATAATAAAGCTAGAAGAAGTACAACTAGATGCTGGGAATCTGCAGCAGCAAGATCACGGGGAAGAGGTAGCAAGGATTCCCCTATTAAGCAACGCTGTGAACAGGTACGTGAATGGGCAGAGAATATGTGAATAAAGTGGGCAAAAGAAAATGTATGAATGCATAAACGCACAGGTGGAGTCAGCAATTTATAATCTGTAACAAAATGCAGCCTTGGGACCAAATATTGACCACCTCTGGCATGGCTGAACCACAGAATTCACTACCACAAAATGTACTACCACTTTGAGCATTTAAAAGAAAATCAGATAAATTCATGGAGGATAAGGCTACTGATTGCTACTCTTCAGGAAGGTTATATATTATTGCTTGTACCAGCTGCTGGAGAACACAAGAGAGACAATACAGTTGTATTCATGCCCTGCTTATGGGCTTCCCATAGCCATCTGTTATGCTGGGTGGTGGCAGAATTCTGGACAAAATAGGGTTTTGGTCTTGTCCAATATTGCACTTTTTATGTCCTTATATTTAATCCTGTTCTCCCTCAAAATTAATGGGTTTTGATCCTGTTTCTCACATTTTGATGAGGTAAAGAATGTTTCTCTCTGTGTGACTGTGTGTGTACATGGTCAACATAATATAATATGTTTGTAAGACTGATGGAGAACCAGACATGAGTGCAATATCCAGGTTGAGAATCAGTGATTGAGGCTAGGGAGCCACCAATATCCTAGTGCATTAGGGGCTGCAAATAGCTTACTGGACAGCAGATGTGTGTGCCATGTTTCTAAAACATAAGTAAACAAATCTTCTTAGTCACACACATATCATGATATGCCAATGCCAGTTTTTAGACTTAACTTCAATGTTACACCATGTTAACAAAGTTAAGGTTGTTGTTTTAATCCTTATATGCTGCCCAGAGCTATTGTTGTGAGACAGGCAGCCATGTAAATCAAATAAATAAATTAACTAACTGAAGCAGCTATTGGGAAGTGAGAAACTGACATCGCTAAAACCTTGTCTCAAAAGTCAAAGCAATGAACAAATAAAGATGCTGCCAGTTCAGTCCTCAAACAATAAACGAAGAATGAACTAATGGGAAAGGGGAACAGTACTGAATCATTCATAGTAACGGACAGAAGCAGACAGAACAAAAAAGCCACAAGGAATCAGTTGGAACATTTGATAAGGGGGCAATGTTTCCTTTCAGATGCTTCACAATTGCCTCAAAATGCTTCTGTTTCTTCTGTTAAACAGAAGGAACAGCTTTTCTTCATACACTTTTCTTGCCCTCTGATCATGGCTTAGCAGGAGTGTTTTGAACTACTCAGAGTTAAACTGAAAAAACTGAAAGAGACCAAGGATCCTTTAAGCCAAACCTTGTCAATCAAGTGCTGCTGCTCCAAGAAGAGTCGCCAGTTAAAAAGAGTCACCAACCATTATCTAACTGGATTGTTTGTTTTCGATCAGATTCAGAAATGGGACAAAGCCTATCACATAGACAATTTTCATTTCAATTGTTATTTTTCCACTTTTGAAGGTGATTTCCCAGCTACCAATCCTCAAATCTTCAATATTTATTGGGGGTTGGTGGAAGGAAACAGGAGTTGTTGATAAATGTTTACCTTTCCAATTGCATCTGTGTATTAGTTTTCCACAACCTGTCAATCTTGCTTCCGACCTGAATACTATATATACATATGTATAGCTTTAGGAAAGAATTCTTCAGGTCTTTTTTTTTCATGAATACCTGTATCAATACCTGTATACCTGGATCAAACAAAATATCATTCATCTGATGAGTGAATTGTTTCGTGATGACTGCCAGTGGGAGAAAAATATTCAGATGCAATACAAAGAAAATAAAATTCTGATTTTGATTCCAGCTTCTCTTTTATTCTTTTCATTCAGCAGTTGCTGCAGTCAAATAAGCACTGGAACAAATGTTCTTGAGAAGAATGAAAAATCTAAATTAGTGGGGATTTTAGTTAAAAAGCTAGACAAACATCTGACAATCAACTCTGCCTTCCTATCACCAGAAAGTCAAACAGAAACTGAACCAAAAACCAGAATAAACATTTTTTTGTTTCTCAGCCACAACAGAAACAGATACATTGTCAGAAAGCATTTGTTGAACCTGAGCTAGAACAGAACTGTGAAGGAGGGAAAATCGCATTACTAATTTACAGTAATAGTTCGTCCAAACAACAAATAACTAATGTGACAAATGGCTCTGAAAGAACCAATATCACACTCAGAAAGAATATAAAAAAGAAAATCAATGTCTCCAAGAAGTTATTTCTGACAGTTTGCACAGGCTTCTGTACTTTTACCATAACCATTGCCAAGATTTGGGCCTAGAAAACATTAAGCTGAAGTAGAGGTCTGCTTAGTTCCTCTTTATGACTTAATTCTACATATAGCTCTAATTTAAGAATTGAAATTAAACTGTACAACTAAAAGCACGTATTTGTAAAGCATTAACAGGGTTTTTGTTTTTTGCATACTTTGTCGATTTCTAACATGCTGCACTCTGCTGTGAAACAACTGTCAGAAATAATGCACCATATATACATACATACATACATACATATATATATATATATATATATATACACACACACATACACACACACACACTTTTCTTATGTGAATCAGAACTGAACTGATTATGTATGCTGATGTGGTTACTGAATGCTTAGGTACCTGAAATGAAATCAAACCAGAATAACTTCAGTCACAGATGAACCTGAACAAAACCAAAATATCTACTTTGGTTCTATGTTAACTTTTTGTTCTTTCTTTCTGAGGACAGAAATGAGTTTTCACTGATGTACTTCAGCCTTCATTAATTATTTGCATTTTCTAGACTTCATGAGGTGGTCTAGAACTCATCACAATGCCAGGAATACCATTTGAAGCTAAAAGCTAGGAATGTAGTCCATACTCAAATTTGGATTTCTTTTGTGATTAGAGATTAAAGAAGCCCTTTGTATACAGAAGTTTTATGAAACTGGTAATACATTATCACCCAAGAATTTTACCTACTTCAGAAAGCAATTCCATACACTAAATCTGACAAGAAGCCTAAATGTTTTAAGAAGATTCTCCCCCCCCCCCACCTGGTATATAAAACATGGTCAGACAAATATGTCAATGACGGGGGAAAACTTTTAATATCAGAATAGGTAAGGAGCTTTTTAATCAAATTATCTTCATTCAAAATAATTAATTCTTTAATAAAATGGTGATAATGAAGAACATAATAAATAATGCATAAATACAAGGTTTATTTGTTACTCAATTCAGTGAAAAATCTTCCACAACTATCCTACTAAGGCATTACTTATCCAAAATAGATGAAACCTACATAAAATGCCTTTGCCCTAGGCAGGTGGCTCAATAATTTTCCCATAGAAAGGATTATTTATTAATGCTATTGTATGCATGTATAGCTAATTAGTTTAGCATGTAAAATAAAAAAAGGATCATTTGCTAATTGGGAAGCCAGTTAATCAAGACCACAATAATTAACTCAAAGGAATTTGCCCTTGTGCCTCAGTTTGTTTATTTCTAGCCTGCTTACAAATGATATGGCCTGTTTTTTCTAACCCTAGTGGAAACAAGAGCTCCTCAAAGAATCATCCTTGCTGGTAAGGTCCAAGGAGAGGGATGAGGCCATGTGTAATCTATAACCAGGGTGAAAGCAGGTGAGTTTCTACAGGTGCAAGAAAACCCAGCCCCTTAAGAGAAACAACTCCAAAATCAAATTTACAGGAAGGCAATGGCAAAACTCCATTATTCCAGAGAAAACTGTAAGAACATGGCTGAAACATTTAGAGACATTTTAGTGACAGATAATGAAACCCCCAAGTCAAAAAGTAAAGTTGTTGAATAGAATTGTGACATGGCTAGATGGTCCCTGATTGGGCCAGGACTAAAGGGAAACATCCCATAGTTTACAAGAATGCATACTATTAGAGTGTGAGAAATATAAACCAAGGAAAACTTGTAATTGTCAAAATGGAAATGAAGCACACCAAATTAGATGTTTGGAAAATAAGTGAACGTTAGTAAACAGAATTAACCACTTTAAATAAGATGACCACAGGTCATGAGATCATATGAAGGAATAGAGTGACAGTGGTAGCAGAACACTGCCAAGTATGTGCTTGGTTGGGGTCCAATATGACAGGATTATATCTATTAAAATAAGTGGCTACCTAGTGAACATCTAGCCTATACAAGTGTAAACATCTAATGCAGATAAAATGATGGAAGGTATTTCTACACCAAATTGTTATAGACACTAAATTCAACTTCAAAAAAAGGACATAGTATTACTAATGGGTGATTAGAATGCGCAAGCTAGAAACATGGAAGCACCTCCAATGACAAAAGAATTTGGTTGTGGGAAATATAGTTAATACAGGAGACAGATTAACAGTTTCACAAAGAGAACTCTTTTTTTATTATCAACAATGTAGATTCTACTGTTCTTCATCACCAGATGGACAGTATCGAATCATATTTACTACTATATAATAGAAAGCAAAAGATAGAAAAGTGCAATTCATTCAACCAGACACTTCCAGGCGTAGACTGTGGAGTTGCAAAGCCCCACAGTCTCTCATAGGAACAGACCATGAAATATTGGTGTCATATGTACAGGTTAAACTTAGAAAATTAAAGAGGTTAGTGTGCCAACTAAGATCCGATCTGGAAGAAATACAGTCAGAATATAAGATCAAGGTAAGAAATAGATTCAGTACCCTTAATTTATGTGAAAGAGAACCTCAGGAGCTATGGGAAGGGATAAGATACATCATGAAAACTGAAAGAGAAAAAAAAATATTTAAAGTAGTATCATAACAAGCTATCATGATAATAAAAGATTAAAGCCTTGAAGAACGTGAAGGACGTATGATAACTGAACACAAACTTCCAAATATCAAGTGAGAAAGAACAAGGAAATATATCAAGAATGTCAACAAATAGACTTTCTAAGAATGTAAGAAATAGGAATATTCAAGAATAATCACAGAAGAGATGTAATAAAGGCAATGAGGTTAAAGAAAGATGGAAAGTCTGCCAAATCCCTTTACAAAGGGAATTAAGAATAACAGAAATATTTGCAAAGAGAGAATATGTTCAGAAACCAACTCCTCTAGAAAATAAAATCTGACAGGCAATAGACCAAGACTGCAAACTGTTTAAACTGCAGAAGAGGTAATTAAAGTGCTAATAGCTCTATATCAAAAATATAGCATAAGACTGACTTAGAGAGTGGAAAAGATTATTGTAAATACAGCTATATTGAAGAAGTGAGTTGCTACAAGTAAATTATTGAACCACTGCACTAATTCTTCATGCAAACATATTTTTGTTTAACATCTTACAAAGAGGAACTGAGAGAAATGGAAAGAGAAATGTGAAATGAACAGGCAGTTTCAGAAAAGGCAAAGGAATACAAGACCAGTTAGCTAACAGAAGACGGATAGTGAAAAGACCAAGTGAGTATCAGAAGGAGATCCATCATTTATTGACTACAGCAAGGTCTTTGATTATACAGGTCTTGCCAGAGAATGGAATGTATTAAGGCTCATGGATGTGTCAGAACTCTTGACTATTTTTCTGAGGAACCTTTAAAATGAAGAGAAAAAAAAAAGGCTATTGCAAGAAATGAATTCAGAGAAACAGATTGGTTCAGAATAAAAAGAGAGTGAGACAAGGATATATATTGTCCCCGTATCAGGACAGAAAAATTACAGAATTGTCCTTGGAAGAGCTACAACTATAATTTGTCAGATTTTTTCTGTTCAGAACACCAAAGAGAATATTCTCAATGTTCTCTTTGAATTCCAGTAGATCTAGTAGAGCTACTTTATATATGCTATATATAATTATAGGAATGATAGAACTTGATTTTTACCTGCATCATCATGATTACTATAGAGGTAGAAATTTCAGTAGGCTGCAGGGGATATATCATTCTCAGAAAGCAGAAGATTACAAGCCTTCCCCACATTCCATTGAGAAAGAACAATATAATGAAGATTAGGGTTTTCCTCCTTGCACCTCCATACATAAAGGCTTCCTTGAGGGCTTTAGAGTTCAAACTGCTATATATATTTACTATCTAAAACAATTGATTTCAGCATTCCTCAGTGGAGCTGGTGCAGTTACAGATGTTGGTTTTTAATGGAGTATATAAGTGGCTCATCAGTACCACATAAGGATGTACAGAGCTACATTCCAGATTTGATCTTGAGTTTTTCAAATGAGGTTTCTATTATGCAATCATCCCATCTTAATTGCATAATTTTAAAGATTGCGAAGTTAACAGTGTATCTCACTTGAATCTTCCTATGATTTTCTTCCACCACTTTCAACTTCTTGCTTATCATAATGTCCATTTTTTTCTGGTAAGGCAAAGTTATAATATGCCCTGGAGAGAGAACATGCACAGCAACATATTGAAAAACAGGTAATCACTAGGGAAGGGCATATGACCAGGGTCATTTCTACATTTGCAACTTATACCATCTTTATAGAATTACATAACCATTGTTGAAGTGATATAAAGCTCATCATCATCACTGTTAGGTTTAATATTAATAATTATATATTTATTTGATTTATATAATTCAAATAATAATAATAAATTATTAAACTTATATGCTACCCAACTCCCAGAGACTCAGGGCAGTTTACAAATTGTTAAAAGCATTTACAAACAAGAAAAAACAAGAAAACAACACAAAACAAAACAAAAGGAACAAGGGTGGCAGAGAAAACAAACCCAGATAGGAACAAGAAAAAGAAGAAAACGGATCTTCAATCACACTTGCCAAAGGCCTGGATGAAAAGCCAGGTCTTCAGAGACCTTTGAAACACCAATAGAGTGGGGGCCATTCGAATCTTGAGTGAATCTCATTCCAGAGAGCAGGCACTGTGACAGAGATGGTGCGCTTCCGAGGTCCTGACAGATGGCATTGTTTAACTGAAGGAACCCAGAGCTTGCCAACCTTGCCAGATCAGATCAGCCAGGCAGATATAAGAATATGTTAACTCATACATCAGAAACAAAGGGTCTGTTCTATGGACTATGGAATAAAGAATGGTGGATGTCATTTACTTGTGTCAGTTTCAACTTATCTCATGGCGAATTGGGATTCTTTGGGAAAAAGTGGAAGGATACCGATACTTTTGGCTGTATCTTTATGCTAGCTTGCAAACTATTTCAAACCATGGCTACAAGATGCCTCTGAGAGGCACAAAGAATTGAGTAGATCAAGCATGCAAGAAAGTTGCTATTGCTTGTACTGGATTTTTTTTTCTCCCTCCTTGTGACCCATTTTGTTTATCTTGTTTCTGATCTGCTGTTTTTCTCAGTTATGTATGTGTGTATGTGAATGCATATTATTCCAGGCAATCAATAACATTCCCTAGTTGTTTGTCTCCAACATACTGTTTTACTGGAATTACCGGACAGTTTTTTACTTTTGAAGCTCTGCAATAATGATCTCTAAGGAAACCAACTGGGAATTTATTTATACGATTTGTTACACTTATATCCCATCTTTTGCACAGGAACTCATGGTGGTGTATACAGTGCTCCTTCTTCCCATTTTTCCCATACAACAACAACCCTGTAAAGTAGGTTGGGCTGAGAAGGAGTAACAGACCCAAAGTCACCTAGTGAGCTTCCATGGCTGAGGGTGGACTTGATCCCTGACCTCCCTTCTTTCAGCCCAAGACCTTTATCAACATATACAGTGGGGCAAAAAAGTATTTAGTCAGCCACCAATTGTGCAAGTTCTCCCACTTAAAAAGATGAGAGAGGCCTGTAATTTTCATCATAGGTATACCTCAACTATGAGAGACAAAATGGGGAAAAAAATCCAGAAAATCACATTGTCTGATTTTTAAAGAATTTATTTGCAAATCATGGTGGAAAATAAGTATTTGGTCACCTACAAACAAGCAAGATGTCTGGCTCTCACGGACCTGTAACTACTTCTTTAAGAGGCTCCTCTGTCCTCCACTTGTTACCTGTAGTAATGGCACCTGTTTGACCTTGTTATCAGTATAAAAGACACCTGTCCACAACCTCAAACAGTCACACTCCAAACTCCACTATGGCCAAGACCAAAGAGCTGTTGAAGGACACCAGAAACAAAATTGTAGACCTGCACCAGGCTGGGAAGACTGAATCTGCAATAGGCAAGCAGCTTGGTGTGAAGAAATCAACTGTGGGAGCAATAATTAGAAAATGGAAGACATACAAGACCACTGATAATCTCCCTCGATCTGGGGCTCCACGCAAGATCTCACCCTGTGGGGTCAAAATGATCACAAGAACAGTGAGCAAAAATCCCAGAACCACACGGGGGGACCTAGTGAATGACCTGCAGAGAGCTGGGACCAAAGTAACAAAGGCTACCATCAGTAACACACTATGTCACCAGGGACTCAAATCCTGCAGTCCAGACGTGTCCCCCTGCTTAAGCCAGGTCATGTCCGGGCCCATCTGAAGTTTGCTAGAGAGCATTTGGATGATCCAGAAGATGATTGGGAGAATGTCATATGGTCAGATGAAACCAAAGTAGAACGTTTTGGTCTAACCTCAACTCGTCGTGTTTGGAGGAGAGAGAATGCGGAGTTGCATCCAACGAACACCATCCCTACTGTGAAGCATAGGGGTGGAAACATCATGCTTTGGGGCTGTTTTTCTGCAAAGGGACCAGGACAACTGATCCGTGTAAAGGAAAGAATGAATGGGGCCATGTATCGTGAGATTTTGAGTGAACACCTCCTTCCATCAGCAAGGGCATTGAAGATGAAACGTGGCTGGGTCTTTCAGCATGACAATGATCCCAAACATACCACCCGGCCAACGAAGGAGTGGCTTCGTAAGAAGCATTTCAAGGTCCTGGAGTGGCCTAGCCAGTCTCCAGATCTCAACCCCATGGAAAACCTTTGGAGGGAGTTGAAAGTCCGTGTTGCCCAACGACAGCTCCAAAACATCACTGCTCTAGAGGAGATCTGCATGGAGGAATGGGCCAAAATACCAGCAACAGTGTGTGCAAACCTTGTGAAGACTTACTGAAAACGTTTGACCTCTGTCATTGCCAACAAAGGATATATAACAAAGTATTGAGATGAACTTTTGATATTGACCAAATACTTATTTTCCACCATGATTTGCAAATAAATTCTTTAAAAATCAGACAATGTGCTTTTCTGGATTCCCCCCCCCCCCATTTTGTCTCTCATAGTTGAGGTATACCTATGATGAAAATTACAGGCCTCTCTCATCTTTTTAAGTGGGAGAACTTGCACAATTGGTGGCTGACTAAATACTTTTTTGCCCCACTGTAGTACTACACTTGGCTTTTGAAGCTCCTTCTTAAATTTGCACCAATGAATATAGTAACATGGCTGTCCAAATGTGGGGGTTGTGTAGGTGTGACACTGGGACCTCTATTGCCTTTTGAAAGAGTCTCTGTGCTGTAGAAAGTATCAGTATTATTAGAAATCAGGCCTAGCATTATTATAGTTAAGTGAACCAGGCATGTACAGTGGTACCTCTACTTACAAACGCCCCTACTTACGAAATTTTCAAGATACAATCAGCTCCGGCCCCAAAAATTTACCTCTACTTACAAACTCGCCTCGACTTACGAGCCATTTTCCGCCCGTGCCACGTGGTCCGCGGCCATTTTTCCGCCTGTGCCACGTGGTCCGTGGCCATTTTCTGCCCGTTCCACGTGGTCCGTGGCCATTTTCTGCCCGTTCCACGTGGTCCGCGGCCATTTTTCCGGCCGTTCCACGTGGTCCGCAGCCATTTTCCGCCCGTGCCACGTGGCCCGCGGCCATTTTTCCGCCCCTGACACGTGGTCTGCGGCCATTTTTTCCGCCCTGCCGCATGGTCAGTGGCCGTTTTTCCACCCCTGAAAACGGTCCACAGACGCCGTAACAGATTAACGGTAATTACATTGAACCTTATGGGAAAATTCACTTCGACTTGCGACCAACTCGACTTGCGATCAGTCACGGAATGGATTAAGTTCGGAAGCAGAGGTACCACTGTAGATACAAAGACCAAAGAAATGGGTCATATACAGAACAAAAACAAAGGAGGGAGAAACTAAATCAGTGCATCTGCAACTTTTCACTTGTAACTCTTTAGATGTCTGCATCCCATAAAGCTGAATACCTTAGCCAATCAATATGTACCCATTGTCCTCACTTCTTCCTGATCCCCTTTCCAGTTTGAGCCTGGTGAAGAGAAAGTACAGATAAGCCAGCAAAGAGTAAGAGTATAGATATCCAGGTTTGTTTCTGACAGACGCCAGTACCTTTGTCCACATTCTCGCTAAGTCCATGGCAGGGTGACAGATTTTTAACCAGATTATTAGTATTCCTACATCCCATCTAAATCTTTGGTCTGGAAGGTCAGGGTCCCTGATCCAATATATGCATATTAATTATGGAAAGATATGTGCACAAATTAAGAAACTAAATAAATAAACCTCACTAGATTGAAACAATATAGAAATGAGGAGTGGTAACCCCTCTCCTTCCACTGCTTAATCTCTGCTGTATTCATACCAAACGCAGCATGTATGAAACAGGATTTGTGCAAGTGTGTATCCATTCTTAAGGTATTTTGTTATATAGTTTGGCACCTCTTCAGGAAAACATTTTAATTGATATAAGGAGATGTCTAAAAAATTGCATGATTCAAAGGTCTCAGACACTCAAATGGCACATTGAAAACCCAACTTAAAGTGCTCAAAATTAAGTACACACCTAAAGTTATTTTGGTTTGGTAAAAAGAAGTTTTCAACAAACAGGAATCTCAAATGAAGAGTTTTAAGGACTCCCAAGAGAAAAATATGTCATATAAGTGCATGTTATATGACTTCAAACTGTTTGATCTCAGTGGTACTGGCTTGAAAAGAGATCCAACTTAACTCCCAGCTTCTACCCCTTCATCTTCTGCTTTCAGAGGTAAATCTGTGCCTTTTTCAGCAGGCACAGTAGCTGAATGAAGATCAGAGGAGTGGTGGTAGTGGTAGTAGTAGTAGTAGTAGTAGTAGTAATAAAATAATAATAGATAAAAATGTCAAATCCAGACTAAACATCTGGGTGACTGTGCAACCAACCATAATAACAATAGCAGCAGCAGCAGAGCCTTCTCCCCAGAAAGAACAAATCTCTCTAAAAATCAAGAGGAATTAAAACAAAGAATAACTGAGCATCTAAAACAGCACAAAAAGAACAGAATAAGGTTGCCTGCATTGAAACTTGTTACAAAGAAAAAGCTAGCACAAGTATTAAACGATGCCAATACTGTAATATCAAATATAAGCACCAGCTCACTGCAAGAAACAAACCAGCTGATATACAGCACGGCTGCAGTTATAACTGAATACCTTGGATGCAAAATCAACAAACAAGAAAAAAAGCCAAACAGTGCACCACCAAAATGGAAGATCAGGTTGGAAAATAAGATCAGCATGCTAAGATCAGAGGCAAGCAAGCTAGAACAGATGAAAGAAAAGAAGCTGAAAAACAAAAACACCAAAGAATACCTGATCAAGAAATATCACCTAGTAACAAGGAAGATCAAGGAAGCACTGGAAATAATAAAGCATCAAATAACAGTCATAGCCAAAACGATCAGCAGCTACGAAGCTCGAATTGCACACTACAGGCAGAATCTCCAATTTCAGTCGAATCAGATACGTTTCTACCAATCCATCAATTGAGAGATTGCAATGAACCAGTCAACAACTGACAAAGACGAAACAGTGCAGTTCTGGGGGCAGCTATGGGACAACCCAAAGAAATACAACAAGAATACAGTTTGGATAAAGGAGGTAGATAAGAATAAAAAAGAAGCTGAAATAAAAGAAATTGTAATAACAGCAGAAATAGTGGAGAAAAGGGCAAAGAAGATCAAGAATTGGCAGCACCAGGTGAAGATGAACTGTATGGTTTTTGGTTGAAACATCTGACTGCTCTGCACCCATTCACTGCCAAGCAGTTTAACAACATACTGAAATGAGGTAAATTAAAGATTGATTAACATCTGGCAAAACCTACCTGATAATGAAAGATCCAGCAAAAGGGGCAGCACCAGGCAACTACAGGCCAATTACTTGCTTGACAACAACTTTCAAATTCCTAACTGGTGTGGTACCTGATGCAGTCCAACAGCATCTATTTGAAAACAAATTCTTTCCATCTGAGCGGAAAGGAAACCACCCAAACAGCAGAGGGACAAAAGATCAGCTCCTAATTGACAAGATGATTTTGAAAAACTGTAAGAGAAGGAAGACCAACTTGAATCTAACTTGGATTGATTATAAGAAGGCATTTGACTCCCTGCCATATGACTGGATAGTCAAGTACCTAGAAATAACAGGAGCAGGAGAAACATCAGAAGCTTTGTGCAAAGATCAATGGCACAATGGAAGACATAGCTGCTGGTCAAGGGCGATAGACTGGGAGAGGTTAATATCAAGAGAGGAATCTTTCAAGGAGACTCACTATCACCACTACTGTTTGTCATTGCATTGATTCCTCTGTCAACAATACTGATCATGTTAGGACATGGCTATCAAACATCAAAAACATCTGCCAGGTTATCCAACCTCCTTTACATGGACTATCTGAAACTGTATGGAAAAACACCATCTGAAATGGAATCGCTGCTCAACACTGTCCAAATATACAGCCAAGATATTGCAATGGTGCTTGGACTTTGCAAATGTGCCACCCTTGCCATCAACAGGGGAAAAATACTGAAAACCGAAGGAATCAAGATGCCCAATGGAAATAACTTCAAGAGTCTGGATGAAGAAGATAACTACAAATATCTGGGTATCCTTCAGGCTGACAACATCAAGCACACTGAAGTCAAGAAGAAGGTTAGTAGTGAATACATCAGAAGAGTAAAGAAGATTTTAAAGTCCAAACTCAGTGGTGGAAATACCTTCAAGGCAAGTAAACCTGGGCAATTCCAGTCATTAGATATACAGCTGGAATAGTGGACTGGACTCAAGCAGAACAAGAAGCCCTGGATAGAAAGACCAGAAAAATAATGACAATGAATCATGCCCTTCATCCATGCAGCGACGCTGACAGACTCTACTTACCAAGGAGTGTAGGTGGGCGTGGAATGTTACAAGTAAACCAGACAGCAGAAGAAGAAAAAGGGGCATTGGAAGAATATCTGAAGAACAATGAAGAAGATGCACTGAAGCTAGTATACCATGAAGGCTTACTGAATACCAAAGAGACCAAACTGACCTATAAGAAAGGCCAAATGAAGAATAGAAAAGAGACATGGCAAGGCAAAGTATTACATGGCCAGTACACAAAGAAACTAGCAGGCAAAGCAGATAACAAGAAGACCTGGCAATGGCTAAGAGCAGGAAAGTTGAAGAAAGACCAAGCCTTAAGAACAAATGCAGAATTGAGAAGACATCAACAAACAGCAAATGCCACCTCTGCAAGGAAGTTGAAGAAACAGTGGACCATCTAGTTAGCTGCTGCAAGAAGATCACCTAGACTGACTACAAACAACAGCATGACAAAGTAGCAACAATGGTGCACTGGAATATCTGCAAGAAATACCATTTGCCTGCAAACAAGAACTGGTCGGACCACAAAACAGACAAATAGAAAATGAAGATGCTAAAGTGCTCTGGAACTTTACAATTCAAACAAACAAGCACCTGCCACACAACATCCCAGACGTAACAATTGTTGATAAGAAAGACAAAAAAGTCTGGATAGTGGATATTGCAATATCTGGGGACAGCAGAATAGAAGAGAAAGAACTGGAGAAAATCACAAAATACAAAGACCTGCAAACAGAAATAGAACGACTGTGGCAAAAGAAAGCTAAGATACTACCGATAGTTATAGGCGCCTTAGGTGCAATCCCAAAACATCTGGAGTACTACTTGAACACCATCAGCATTGACAAAATCACCATCAGTCAATTGCAAAAGGCAGCTTTACTTGGAAGAGCTTATATCCTGCGACAATACCTTTAACACCATCAAACCATCAAATAACATCTGCCTATCCCAGGTCCTTGGGAGAGGACTCAACAGGTGGATAAAAATGCCAAATCTAGTCTAAACATCTGGCTGACTGTGCGACCAACCATAGTAGTAGTAGTAGTAGTAGTAGTGATGATAATAATAATAATAATAATAAAAACTGACAAGCACCTGCCACATAATACCCCAGACTTAACAATTGTTGATAAGAAAGACAAACAGTCTGGATAGTATACATTGCAATACCTGGAGACAGCAGAAGAGAAGAGAAAGGACTGAAGAAAATCACAAAATACAAAGATCTGCAAACAGAAGTAGAACTGTGGCAAAAGAAAGCAAAGATAGTACCAATAGTAATAAGCGCCTTGGGTGCAATCCCAAAACATCTGGAGTACCACTTGAAGATCACTGACATTGACAAATCACCATCAGTAAAGGCAGCTTTATTTGGAACAGCTTACATCCTGTGATGATACCTTTAACACCATCAAACAACATCTGCCTGTCCCAGGTCCTTGGGAAGGACTCGATAGGTAGATAAAAATGCCAAATCCAGTCTAAACATCTGTCTGACTTTGCAATCAACAACAACAATAGTAATAATAATGGTAATAATGAATTTGGTTTTGAAACCAAACCCAGTTGTTGAGAAAAATTCTTATGTTACACAAACTCATTTCAAAGTGATTTTTTTTATAAAAAAATTCCAATCTTAAAAGTATTACTTTTAGAAATGACCTGTTACAAAATAAAGATTAGTGTAGGCTGCGTGTAATTGCTGGCTCATTTCTTCTTCTTTACCATCTTCTCTCTCATTTTTCCCTTTCCGTTGCTCTGACCACGAAGATAACGTGAATTTAACTTTATTTATGTAATTAATTATTTTGGATATACTAAAACACTTTTTGTAGTATACTATGGCTAAGACTCCTGTAAGCTCAGATTTTGGATTTTCAAAATGAAGAGATTCATCCACTATTACTAATTCCATTTCTCTTGTACTATTTTTTTAAAAGAATCATTATACAGGAAAATATTGTTGGGTGCATCTTAAATTTAATTCATAAATTTAATGTGCCTAAATGAAAGAGAATGATATATATCAAAATAAGGGGTTTTTTTTACAGCTACAGTCAGTAGGGTTTATGTTAAAATGCATGCATTTGATCTGTTGCTGTCATTGTGAATTATATGTACTACTAGACAACCCGTGACCGGTTGGGTCATCATTTCAGAAATATTTCCTTACCTGAACAAAGAAACAGAATGACCAAGGGCAAAAAAGCAGTGGGAGTGTGAGCGACTTATGACTTGCTGCCAGCTTCCCCATTGACTTTGCTATGGGAAGTTGTCAGAAACCCTCCCTCCCTCCCTCCCTCCCTTCCTTCCTTCCTCCCTCCCTCCCTCTCCCTTCCCTCCCTCCCTCCCTCTCTCCCTTCCTCCCTTCCTTACTTCCCTCCCTCCCTCCCTTACTTCCCTCCTTCTCACTTCCTTCCTCCTTCCCTACCTCTCCTCCCTCCCTCCCTCCCTCCCTTTCCACATATAAGCTTGCACCATTTGCCCTTCCCTCTGGAGAGCTGTTGCCCCTCTCCTTCCTTCTCCTCAGTTGACCAGCAGAACTGCCTGCCATTTTGCTAACAGGAGGTGGAACAAAGGGAGCTGCGGACTGTGAGGAAAATTGCACCCCCGCTCCCCATTCCGGCATGTCCCCAAAGGCCTCCTCGCTTGAGGGAGGAACAGGGCTCACCCATCAACCACCAGTACCCCCCAGCCAGCCCTACCTTGCCAGCAGGCATCAGAGTCGCTCCCTTGTCCTTTCCACACCGCCAGCTGCCATTAAGAGATTTCAAATTTCTGCCTCAGTTCCAAAGCAGCCAATTGCCATCAGGCCTTGCTGCCAGCCAATTGGGTGCAGGGGACAGAAGGAGGCAGGAAAGAGGTCAGGAATATACCCATGACGATCACATGATCTGTGCTGACTGCTGCAGTGTAGTGCTGAAGCAGCCACAAATTTCCCAAATTTCAATCCCACAGGAGTAATGGATCTCGGAATTTGGATGCATTCTGTAAGTTAGCCCATTTGTGGTACCCTGATTAAAAAATTGTTGCCCTATGACACACCATTTTGCCCAGTTCAAGGTTATAGAAAGGAGAGTTTTAGTAGTATATAGATTCTGTACTGTATGCTGGAAGAAAAAGAACAGGGCAAGAGTACGCCAAACTTTTTGAATGTGAAAAGCTTTGATTTCACAATGCTCTGTTTTGAGCTCAACACAAGATCTTCTGACCATTTCAGTAGTGTTTCAAATTCACTAGAAATGCCATTTCAGTTCTAGAACAGTTGGAATAACCCATTTCTAATCTGAAGCAATTGTTTTGTGCTTGAAATATTTCTTAGAGTTCTCAGATCATAGCTACCTTAGGACCCATAAACCTTTGGGAAGAAACTATAGATGGTAGACATCACTTGCAGTTCTGGTCAGCGCACCTCAAAAAGATTACACTGGAGCTACAGAAGTTTCAGAGGAGGGCAACTAAGATGACAAAAAAGCTGGAGCAGCTTCCCTATGAGGAAGTTTTGCAATATCTGGGGCTTTTTAATCTAGAAATGAGGTAAATGAGAGGGAACATGATTGAGGTATAAAAAATTATGCATGGTGTGGATAAAGTATACAAGGAGAAGCTATTTCCCCCCTCCCAAAATATTAGAACCAGAGGTACTCCAATGAAACTGAATCCTGGAAGAATCAGGACAAAAGGAAATATTTTTTGACACATGTAATTCAGCTTTGGAATTTGCTACCACGAGATATGGTGCTCACTACAAGCTTGGCTGGCTTCAAAAAAGTGTTGGACCAACTCATGGAAGACATAGGGATCAATGACTATTAGTCTTGATATGTGACTGCCTATGAAGGCCATCTGCAGGGCTTCCTTGTGTAGTCAGTTGGCCACCGTGAGGACTGGACTAGATGGGCCAGGAGTCTGATACAGCAGGGCACCGCTTACATTCTTTTGTTCACTTTCTGTGGCCCGGGGCAAACTGACTCATATTTATCTAGCCTCAGGCAGAAATTGTCTCATATTTACCCAACCCCCAGGCCCTGTTCATTTTTTAGCAATGTGTTTAGGGCTGTGACATACTATAATCAATAATTTAAATCAGATTTTTTTTTATTAAAGCTTTTTAGTGCTTGCTGTCTTATTGTTTCTGTGTTCTGTTAATTGCTCATTTATAGACAATACTTTTTATTTACCATTTCATTGCTTTATTTTTCCCCTGCTATAATAACTTTATATCTGCTTTGTAGGAAAAAAAGAAGTAAATAATAATAATAATAATAATAATAATAATAATAAGCCATACAACTCCCAGCAACTCTGGGTGGTTAATACATATTATTAATATATAATATTTGGTACTCTGTTGTTTCTAAACAAGAGAGTTAAAAATTTCTTTGTTACCAGAAATTTTTTATATACATCCTCTGTGAATCTGTCTTACTTTTAAAACCATCTAAACTGGCAGCAACTTCAGTGAATGAAAACTGTGAACACAAAGCATCAGTTAATGTAATTGGGCCACATTCTCTTCATACAATATGAAGATGCTATCTTATATTCTACATCATATGAGGCAATCTTCATAGACCAATATTAATCACCCCTTTTCATTTCCAATAACTCATTCAAATATTGCTGTTCTTCATGGACATGTTCATAAGATGACTGTCAAAAATCATTGCAAGTACAAAATAATCAATTGGAGTCATCCCAGTGCAGTCATTCCCTAGCCTTCGAGGTAGAACATCCTTTCTGATAATTAATGTTGATAACTCTGAATCCTCACAATCACCTGTTTAAAACCATGGTGAATGGTTTCCTCTTAGTGGTAGTGGCTTCAGACCATATCTCCAACTGTCCCTTTGAGGAGTGTCATATATTCCATTGAAACCCCAAATTTCCAAGAAATGAAGAGTCATGAACCCCTGCCATAATGATACTGGCGTTCAGTGCCAGAAGCCAACTCCAGAGCCAGTGAAATGACTAGTTCCCCTGGTTTAAAAGATTTTCCCCTTGCAAATGATTTGCTACTGTGAAGTATGCATGGTATGCTTCTTATGCTAAGCTTTATCTTATGCAGCTATATGTATTTATTACAAGTTGACGTGCTTGTTTGTGGAGATTTCCTGGTTCTTGGTTACCAACTGATGGAAATAATGCAGGCATTTGAGTTACACTGTTGTCCAGATTCTGTACAGTTGCACGTAGTGTATTTCTGGATCCATGGTTTGGTAAACTATCAATCATTATTGTCATACAGGTCACCTGTCGTGATCAGCTCCTAGCCAATAGCAATCTGGTGCTTATATCAGGCTCATTTATTAGGTATTCAGATAAAAAGAAGTCCAAGAGCAAAACTTGGCAAGATTAAATTCCCAATATTATTCTGCTTCGGCAAAATTTGGCACAACTTTGCTACAGAGAAAGATGCCTGCTGACTACTGCCCACACTTTATACACTCTCAAAATAAACAAATGGATCCAATCTATACAGCTGTCTGGCACTAAATTCACACCTCTCTGAGTGGAATCTATGTTGAAAAGCAATTTAGATTAACTTTCACTTAAAATATAATGCCATACAAAGGCATTATTTCCACAGCTTTAACATTCTGCCTCTTGCCTTCCCATAATCACATCATTTCAGCTTTATGTTCAAAGCCTATACATGTTTAACTGGAAATAAATCCCACTAGTTTCAACAGGGTTTAACTTTGGAAATGAAGTGATGTAGCCCCAAAAGAGTTTTCTTTTTATGAAGTCTTCTGAATATGCTGTTCCCCCATTAGTTTCAATTTGTGGATGACATTTGCCAAAGACAGGAAAGCAGTGTTAAGAATATAATGCTTCCCTGTCTAGAATACAAAGTATATTGTAGATCTAGAAGTGAAATAAAATGAAGTAATTCCAACCCCTCTTAAAATCACCAGAAGTGCAAGTTCTAATTTATTATGGAAAAATAGTTCAGTAAAAATTGGAAAAGGCAGTTTCAGCATAACTAGTCAAGACAAGGAAATCTGGATAACTGAGAGAATACAGAAAGTTTTATGAACATTTATATGAGCTGAATGCCCTTTGAACCACATGAGGTTGGAGCCATAGAGTGATTTTTCAGTTTTAATCAGAAATAATATATTAACCCAGTTCAAAATATATATTTGTATTTGATTATCCCTTCTTCCTTTATTTGATAATTTATGCTTTATTTTGGAATGACAGAGTTGATCAGAATAGTAGAAGAGAGGAGTACAGTGGCAAAAACTGGTATGACAAAATGGAAGAGAAGAACAAAATAGAGTTTAAATCCATACTGTTTTTTTAAAAATGAAACACTAGTAAGAAAAATAACAAAAGACAACTTTGTCACTCCCAAGAGTGCAGATAAAAGATCTAGGTCAGCAAAAAAAAAAAAAGAAAGAAAATTTAGGATGCCCACTTAAATGGGGCTGTGAAGACATAAATGCAGAGTTTGAGCAACTGAGTTGGTGATTTGCTGGCTTCCCCACATTTTTGTTCAGGGCTGAAATATGTAAAACAGGTGAAGAACCTGATATTTCTCTTCCTCTCAAATTGTTCCCCTCCCAAAACAATGAAGCAAGATATTCTTAAAAAAAAATTACATTGTTCTCCTAAAGAAAACTTTAGAGCATTTTGCCAAGAAAAATACACTTTTCATTCATTCAATTGGTGGAGACACAGTCATTCAAATGGCAACAGCTTGTACAAACAAAAAAACCCCACATTACACAAATCTATGAATTCATTGGAAATATGTATATATCTGACAGAAGTAAAACCAGTTTGTTTTGATCAATAATAGTTTACATCTCTGACTATCAATTAATGGAGCTGTTATCAAGATGCTGCAGAAAGATGAAATACTTTCCAGGGCAGCCTGGTTTATGATTTTTCTTTTAAATAATAACATATAGAAATGGAAAACCCATTTCTTACTCTTCTACAGACAGAGGAATTCCAGAAATCTTGCAATACCTAGTGTGTCAGCAGCAGACACAAACTTAAAACTAGCAGCACAGAATGCAACCTGCTGGTTAATGCATAAACTGTATCAGCCTAATGCACAACAGGCCCATTCCAATGAGAAACCAGCCTGCAGGCTTTAATATCTAAGTGTTGCAATGCAGTCATTTTGGGAAATATTCTCCCCAACAAGACATAAAAGCTATTAAGGTGAGTAAAATTAAATAGGTTAACATTTGTGAGCTTCCAGTCCCCTGTACTACAATCAACATTCACAAGACTTTGAGATGCATTCCTGCAATGTCGCTGCAAAAGGAAGAAAGGGAAGAAGGTATCCATGATAAGTAACAGAAAAGAACTGAAACCTTTCAGAGTCTCAGTGAAAGAGAGGAATAGCATTCATTCTTTCCTAGCTGCCTGACACTTTAACCTCAGTATAATCTGATCTTGTGCAGCTCTCTGACTTCATTGAGAACTCAGCAGCCCATCTGTAAGCAGAGGCTAGTTCAGTATAGTAGTAATGGAGAGTGACGTCAGAGGCAAGCCTAGGAACCACCTCCCACTTCTAGTTACAAGCAAAGCATGTGACAGCCGTCAAGGCTGGAGCCTTCACTGCAGTTTCGTCAGAGGTTAAAGTACAAGTGCAAACCACAGTTACAACTTCAATCATTTCCAAAGCAATCACATGCCACTTCAATTTCAGACTTTAGCCTTGTGCACAAGCAAGGGAAGAGAAGAAGTAATCCAGAGATTAAAAGCACCTTTTAATAATGCAGAGATCTGCAGCAAAAAGCAAACATCAACCTACCACAAGTATTTTGGTGATATACTTTCTAAATTACACATTAGTATTGACGCTACTTCGGTACAAACAGCTGCTTATTACATCAGAGCTGGTGAAAATCTTTGTGCATGGTTCAGATTTTCAGAAAATGCTCACTCACTGGGGTTTTTTTTCATATCCAACATGCAAAATGCAGATTCTTGTACCTCCATTTACATTTGCAAATTTAGAATATACAAGGTTGAACATCTCAGTTTTCTTGATCATTATACAATATACAAAAAGTTCCACTTTTAAGTGTACTGATTACATTACTGGCTACAGAATGTCAGATCTTTCATCTGTAAGAACACAACTAAAGGGTTTTGCACAATCCTCTGAACTTTTTTGCCCAAAGGTTTTGTTGCTGGTGTTTTTTGAAAGCAAGCACATCTTTGTATTGATCCATCAGAGTTTCCTAGTTCTTTATCTGGCATCATGTAAATAACCACTTGCGAGGCAAAAATCCCTACTTACAAAATATTCCATCCTTTTTTCTCTAATCCAGCTGTCACCATTTTGTGCCTAATTCTATGAAAAGTTATCCTGGCCAACACTGTTGCATGACAAACTGGAAAGCTCCAGTGTTGGCCCTTGAACAGAAGTGTTGAGACTACAAAAGTCCAGCCTGGAGCTGGTCCAGCCTGGTTCTGTCTCCCAAATAAACACAAATATGCTTTGGATAAATTGATGTGACTGAGACAAAGGCACTCTTCCTTCTCTTGGACCAAACCAGAGCAAATTTTCCCCAGCTCTCTTCTAACCAACTAAATGAAGAAACCTGAGAGAGGGCAGGAGGAAAGAAGGAATGGCATGTGTCACTTCCCAAATCAAGGCCACTTCTATTTATGAGAAAACCTGGAGGACAAGGGAGGCATGGAATTGTAACCATGGAAAACTCTGCAACAGCTCAGGACTTGAGCGATGTATGATGGTCTCGAAGCATTAGCTCTAGAGCTCTTCTGCTTCTACTCATGGAAAGGAATGCAGCCGGCTGCCCTTCCAGCAGGAACCCGCTCGTGATCAGCAAGGGCTGCCAAAAAAACCTTAATCTGATTTTAACATGCAACTCGGTCCAAAAGGGGCAGCAATCTGCAAAATTGCTTATTTGAAACAACTAAGATTACCAAACCCCCCCCCCACCCTAAAGCTGCGGGTATATAATCAGCAATGACTCACACACACAACCCTAAGACATTAAGTGCTCCCACCAACAAATCCCTAGGAGAAAAGGGAAAAGGGAGGGGGTCAGCATCCATTTATTCTTGTTTTCCCACAGTCAAACTGAATTGCTGCCAATCTTGCCTCCCCACAATAAAAGAAAAAGCAACAGCAAGCCCAAAGGAAGGGAGGGGGAGTAAATAAACATTGTACCCTGCTCCTTTCATCTCCCATGGATAGCACCCTCAGCCTCTCACATTCCTCCATCCAGAGTTTATAATTCTGACAAAGCGAATGGCGTTCAGGTTTGTGGGGAAGGTAGTGTGGTAAAGGGAGCAGCTCTGCAGCTTCAGTCTGCAACACTGCAAAAGCAAGAAGACTCGTTATCTGGGACACCAGCAGAGTGATCCACTCGTCCACGTGTGAGTGGTGCTGAAAAGTGTTCGGATTACTAGAATCCCCCCACCGCGGTTTCCAGAGCAATATGGACGGGAAGGAGGGGCGCGCAGAGCCATCCTCAACTTAAGTCTCTCCATGAGAACGCTTCTTCTTCTCTTCCGCCGGATCCTATGGAACTGCAGCGAGCAGAGCACCAGCAAGCTTCCACGGGGGTTGGCTGTATATAACCTCCCTCCCTACTTTCGTCCATTCCGTCTGCTGCTTGAACGAATCCGGGCACCCGAAAGGGCCGCGTTCCTGGTTCTCCAGCCCTGCATGCATTGGAATGTGCCAGGACCGCTGGGCAACTAGCGAGCTCTCCATTTTCCTCCCTCCGTGCCCGAGAGAGGAAAAGATTCGCTACGGAAAAATCAAAACTCCTTACGCTTACGCACGCAGACACATACACACACAACGCACACTTCCCGCTCTCTAAGGGAATCGCTTCTGCCTCGCAGATCTAAGTCAGCACGATAGCACTTAAAAAAAAAAAAAAATAGCACGGCTGTTCCCGGGATCTTCTGCGCCAGACTTCTAAGTTGCGTCTGAATGCAAACACACACCCCTCATTCCCGGCGCCCCAGATTCTCTGCAGAGTAAATGCGGGCATGCGGCGTCTTTATGCCCCAAACTCTAGTGCACGTCAGATCAGGCATCCGCTGCGTAAAACATCCCAGCGGGGCATGACAGATCGGAATCCCCCAGCCCCAAATTCACGGTCCACTGAATTTTAGCGCCCGCCTGTTCTTGACAGATCGCAGAGCTGGGGTCTCGAATGACTCATGGGTTCCGAAGTCCCTGTAGCCGAGGTGTACCGGTGCAGGGGGGAACTGAACACTCTGAGCCCCACCAGCTTAGCACCCCTCTGCTCCAGGCTCTCCCCTCCTCGCGACTCCGAGGTCCATTTGAATCCCAGCGACTGCTCCGAATGTGACGGCCGGGGGTCCCCCCCACCCCCGAGACTAGGCTCGCGCCCCAAAGCCCTACCTGGCTGTCGGAGAGATAGTTGAAGACGAAGGAGGAGAGCTCTTCATCCAGAAGCGCGCTGCAGTCCGGCTCCGGCTCCGCCATCTTCCTGCTCCTCCGGCAACGGCACGAAACAGCATGCGGCAGCGGCAACAGCCAGCACAGTCAGAAACCAGCCAAACCGGGCAGCCGGCGGGGTGGGGCGGGGCCTGGAGCCCGCCGGTTGGAAATGGGCGGCGTCGGGGAGTCAGAAGAGGAGGAGCCCGGCGGCAGGAGGCTCGTCTGGGCTGGGCTTCGCGGGAGTGGTGGGGAAGCTGCTGCTTTCGCGCGCTTTGGGAGGCAAGAGCTCCTGCCCGGGAAGAGGGCTTGCGGCCTCCGCTTCCCAGGGCCGTGTCCTCGCGGGCTTTGAGGACGAGGGAGGAAGCGCAGGAGGCGCGCGCGTCACCCCGAGGTCGCGGTCTCTGATGTCCCGGGGGAGCGCGGGAACCCGTGGCTCCTCGTGGGGTAGAGACTCCCCTCCCCGCCTCCTCGAGGGAGAGGACCCGGGGCATAAACCAGTCTGGCAGTTACACTTCCTGACCCGGCGCTTATCGGTAGTTATCTGTTAGAGCGGGAGGCGGGGAGAGAAAGCGACGCGTACATGCCCTGAAGCCTTGGGGCAGCTCTTGCGCCGAGCAGAATTCCGCTCTTACCGCTGAGTGCGTGGTGGAGGGGTAGATACTCAGGAAGAGCGCACCCCGCTTCCACTCGATGTTACTTCCTTGACTTCCCTTCCCTACCGGCATGCCTCAGAGACATTCCGTTTTTCCCTGAAGAAGCAGCAACGCGCTTTCGGCGTTATGTGATTTATTCCTGGGGCTTTGGCAACCCAGCCATTTTTCTTCCTGAGAATTACCCTGCTTAGCAGAATACGCAGGAGGACTGCCCATGCTGCAAGGCCGGTTTACGACATTATGAAGCAACTGAAGAGAGACATTTCATCGAAAGAGGGTGCCTCAGTAAGATCACTAAGTTCAGAGGCTGAAATTGCCTAATTGTCCCACTGCTTCCTTAAGTAATTTTGTCTGGCGCTTTCTTTGTAACATTTTAAAATCTTCACGTGGCTCTTTCAATACTTATCCGGCCTTACTGTCAAAAGTGAGCCAATAATCTCCACCTATAACAGACGTGGGAGTTAAATCTATTCAAAGTCCTGCCATTTTCACTCAGCCACAAAATAAGCATCTTTTGTGCTGAGAAAGTCAAAAGCAATCAAGTGTCATATTAGCCAGTTTGCTATGCAACAGGTACTCTCCGTGTCCCTCAGAATATTCAGTGAACCTGTTGTGAATATTGGTCACATCAATGATGTGAAAGTGAAGTCTGCAGGTAATGCAGTCTATATGCACTCTCCTGCTACCTTAATATAATGCATTTTCCCTGGTAACTGAATTTCAAAGTCCTGCTGAGCTGACATATTGTGGTTCTTAGGCATGGAATGTGATCAGCAACTCTCTTCTCTCAATCAATATATTAGACAAGAATGGGGAAAAGAAGACAGTGCTAAAAAAGAAAATTCCATTAGTGCATGCTGCTTTGGAACCACAAGCACATTCCCTTGGATGGATGGAAGGGAGGGAGGGGCATCTTATCCCCTGAATGATACTTAACTAGTGCAGCTATCAAACTATATCACCTTATGCTAAGAACAAGTATGGAGCAGCAATTGGGACGCTGAGCTCGTGAAATCCCTGTTCAATTAATAGTGTATTTAGTGTAAGAGTCACTGAATTTGTTTGTATATTTATATCATTCCTTTATTTGACTCAAGGCATAATGCTCTTATTTTCCCCATAAGCACAACCCTGTGAGAAGGCTTGGCCTGAGAGTGAGTGACCAATCCAGCTGGCTTCCCTGCCTAAGGGCAGACTAGAGCTCCTGGTCTAATTAAAGGGATGTATCTATAGAATCTTGGAATGTTCAATAGACGCTGTTCCGTGTCATTCCATATGCAAAACGGCCTGCAGTTCAGGGCAGAGCCAGTCTTTTTTTTTTTCCTTGAGCAAAGAACAAGATGGCATCTCCTCTGTGTTCCACAGAGAGGTGACAGCTGGACTAGCCATTGATACTTTACAGCATTTGGGACAGCAGTCTAAATTAAGAGGTCCAGGACAGGTCAAGTGGCATATACATTCCTTCAGCAAAGGGGACTACAATATGCAGCGTCTGTCGCTTAACACAATGTCCTCACTTTGTGTGAGGAAGAACTAGCCCTTACTCAAAGTGAGGACTAGTTCTAGAGAGGGAACCATTTTAAATTAGGTCATGATACTATATTTCCTGTACTGTCTACCACTCAGTCATCCATTCGTAGCTCAGTTTCCCCATCCTTGTTCCCAAGCAATCGAGTTTAATCTACTGTTCTCTTTTTAGAGATGTGCAACCTTGTTTTCAGGCCAAGTACTTAGATACAGTAGTTCAGGAAATGAAGAGGGCATTAAAAACTTGTCTTACATTTAGTCATGTGCATAAAAAAGAATAAAAACAAATGTATTTTGCTGCTTTCTTTTATGTAAAGGCATTAATTTGGATTGCTGAAATAATAACATTCATTGCAAATTTTACATTTCCTTTTACGGCCTCCCCCTCCCTCCCCTTTTGGGCTTTGCTGCTCTCCTTGTTTTGTTTTTTCATATTTACTTCTACCATTGTCCGGAAGCTAATTTTGCAACTCTTCCATAGATATTTAGTGCTGTTAGGGCACAATCAGAATTTTGACTTCTGGCTTAATTTTGTCCCGTCTCTCCCTCCGACACACACAACGAAGACTTCACTCTGCATGTGTTAGCTACTAAGGGACAGAGCACATATGCTTTTTCCTATTGATTGTTCTTTAAAGTTTTCCAAGACATGTCTTTGATTTCTGTGTCTCTACTCATTGGTTAGAGCTAAATAAAATGTAAACCCATAAACACAGACAGAGCTGGTCCTTCTGAAGAGATCAAATTTTATAGCACCCTAGGCTAGGCTGGTATACGGACAGAAGCTCAAAGCTTGTTACTTGTTAGCATATAAAAGCATATCGTAATCACACATTCTTGTATGGTGTGCGATGCTGTGCCAATATCTGCAGGAAAAATGGCTGTTGAATATTCTGTATGGCTGAGTAGAGGATATGCAGAGCTAAACTGAAGCAGCAAAGAACAAGTCTTTGACTGGTAGCTGTCTGTCTGTAGGGCAGAGAATCCTTTCATGTTTCATACCCAGTTCTCATGTTTTAATGCACGTAAAGTATTAGGGGTTTTTCCCTGAAGGAATTAATGACAGGAATGAAACCACCTTTAATTTATATTTGCTTATCCAAAGCAAATAAAATTAAATCTCCACTGACAATGTAGGCAGCTTAATAATTTAATTAGTCAATATACAACTGTCCTGAACAATAGCCCATGCAAGCAACTGAAGCTAGATTACCCTCCCCCCCCCGCACACCAATCTTATCAGTCTATATGATACTGATGTACATAAAAGGATTATACTGTTAAAAAGGTATACTAATGTGCACTGTGCTTCAAGTTCTTTACTGAAATGTTTTATAGTCCTAGCATAAAGTATTCTTTGTCACCAGCCATTTTAGGACTGTCTATAGTTGTTCCTTTGAAGTTTTATGGACCCAATTTTTTATCCTATGGCAGTACTTTGACTGCCATTTTGTGACTTAAAAAAAGTAATATAGTGATCATAGGACATTAAGAGTTCTGTAATTCTACTTGTCTGTACATGTAGCTCACCTATTAAGGCTCTGGGCCTACAGTTTAACCCACATCATTTATGTTATAAGCACAGAATAGAAGTGAACAAAGAGAGATACCCACATTTTTTTTAAAAAAAGCATAGTAAAACAACTTGGAATTTTATAAAAAGTCTTCATAATAAGCATAAACATGCCCATCTGGTAGTTTATGTTTTATGGTCCTTTTTATTTTATCAATTCAGGACAAGTAATAGCTTTTCAGATAACCTCTAATTCTGGACATAACCATAGAACCAGTTTTTTAAGCTGACTAACCTTACTAAACCAAGGTAAGTGCCATCCATTATGATAGTTTCTCTTCTTCCTTTCTCTCTGCTGTTGCAAGATGGACCAGCTATTATCACTTCAGCCTCCTGATAAATTTCAGTCGACTTCAGCATCCAATACTTCAGTGAGACTAGTTCTCAGTAAATTCTGAAAATAAGGAGAAAGAACTAGGCACTTTCCAAAACACCTATGATACCTCTCCAATTTGTTTTTAATCTCATATTATTTGTTGAATAGGATTCAGCTGAACTTAATAGGATTCCACAAGTGAGGAATTAAGGAGTTAATTTGACCCATAGTGAGTTAGTCTGGGAGATAACCTAGTTAGTGTTTTACTGGGGTTCAGAGAAATTATTACGGAATTGTTTGCTGGGCCTGTATGGTTCAGGGCAGTATGTAAATACTTTAAAATAAATCAACAGCATCATCACCTCCTGATCTTTCTTGAGATAAAGTGTGCTTTTAGATGAAGCCTTTGCTGTGCAATCACCATGCTATATTCTTGCAGTGTTTCCTTGCTGGGTTCATACCTTACACTAAATCATGATTTAACCATGATATTAATAAGTTCCAGTTGGTTGGATTCATGCAACATGCTAAGTCAACCTTAAATCCAGTTGTTGCTTAGTGCAATATCTAAACCCTGCCCCTCCTGCTTTCCATTTGTAATTCTGCTGTGTTTCGGCATGGTTTCTCCCATCCTTTTTTCTTAACGAGAAAATCCATTAAGGAAGAAAAGATGTAATAGCTAGGTAGCTCCTTTTGATTGCTAGTGTTCAAAGCCCTCTATCTGGAAACTTCAACACAAAAAAAGAGCTGCTAAAACAGTCTTCCTATGAATATCCTCACATTATGAAGATGTGTTAGTGTCCTACCCAGTGATCAATTTATTCAAGTTACTAAAAGATACAACATCAACATTGCACAAATTTCTTTTGACAAGGTTTTCATGTAGTACATCTCTCAATGACCTAAATTCTGCCTTTCTGCCATAGGCAGAAAGTCAGAATGGTAGCAGTACATGCATCTAATAATGTGCAAAAGTCTAAAGAAAGCATTCAACAGGTTTCCAGTTCCAGCACTGAAGAAAGGGCAGTTGCCGATTAGAAATGGACTTTTGGTATTCTGAGCAGAGACAAAAGGATCAGAAATATAATACAGGATCACCAACATGATTAATTTACATCACTTGTACAAGCTGTATAACAAAACAATATGGTTGTATATAACATCAGAGCCTCATGACTGCTTGGAATAGTAAAGTCAAAGAATTTGTTAATGATGAGATGATGACTAGACAGCAGGTTTTTCTCACCAGGTTTATATGTCTTGAAACCATAATAAACATTAATGTATTCAAAAGGCCATCTTGATTCCTTTGCATTTCATCTACAATAGACCCTATTTCCTTAATGCCAATGTTGTATATTGGTCTATTATATTAGGGAGATAAGCCTTTATTGAGTCAGGTTGATATAGTGGTTAAAGGCACCAGGCTAGAAAGCAGGAGACTGTGAGTTCTAGTTCTGTCTTAGACATAAAGCCAGCTGGGTGACTTTCGACCAGTCACTCCCTCTCAGCCCAATAATCTTGCCAACATAAAAACTTGCATGGAGTTGTTCAGGCAATCTCCAGAAGTCAATAATGACTCAAGGGCACAAAAAAGCCTTTATTAGTATAACTTGCTGGGCACAGAGAACCATATCACAGATACATTCCAGTCCCACTGTCAATTTCTGTTGAGGTGCCTTGAGGGACAAGAACTCAAACTTGACAGCAAAAACAAGTTTTGAAGTCTGGATGTTATGTCACCATGTTGACTGTAGAGTATGACCAGTTTTACTGGCTTCCAATTGGTTTCTAGGTTCAAGTCTCTCATTATTTATCAATACTTTAAACTTTTCCTTAAAATAAATGTAAGTCAATCTGTAGGATTATAAATCTCATCTTTAAACTCACTTTGATGACTAGACCACAGATGCAGAATTATAATGATTTTTTTTTTAATCAGATAATTTGTTTATGATTGTTCTTAATCACAGTCAAGAGAGGGACAAATCTTTCTAAGTCAGAGGTAATAGAGTCAGCTTTGTGGACCAAATCCAGATTGCAAATGCCGATTATTTTTTTTCAACATGTTTAAACAGTGGGGAACATGTTTAAACTTGAGGAAAATACTTCCAAAGGAAAGGTCCCCAATTACTGAGTTTCATCAGTTAATTTCTATATTGAACTAAACGTGTGAAAGTGCTGTGAAAGAATATATGATTGTTGGCATGTGTGTGTGTGTGTGTGTAGTTTTTCAACAAATAAAAACACGGAACATTTCCAAAATGGATGTAATCTGGTAAAATAAATGATATTTGACAGTTAGTGGTGTTTTGGGAGATGTATGAATCCTTCAGCATAGTTGGCACAGGTATCATAAATGAGAAATACATTCTTTAGAAGTAAGAAAAGCCAATGCTCGCAAGAATAGTAGTAGAACGGTATGTGAAAAACCTATAGCATAACTTTAAATCATTTGTGCTGCAAGAGCCAAGGGTTACCACAATGTCCCCTCACCCATTTCTCTCCTGTCTTGTTATCTACCCTCACCCCTCTTGTTGTACTTGCCATCCTGTACAACAGCAGGTAGGCAATCAAAGCGGGAGAAGAAAATCTTTTGCTGCACTGAGGAACTTAAATATGTGTAAATGTCTTCTGGGTTGTAATCTGACAAGGCAACTTACACAACTGACCACTGAGATTTCTTACAGCATTTTTTAAATGCCAAGTGCAAAATGGATTCACTGACAGACCCACTGTCTAACTAGACACTACATTTCTAGAGCAGATACTCATATAGAGTTCAAATGAGTAATAATTGCCTTCTGTATTTAAAATAACAGCATTGTGCTGGCATGAGTTCAGGCTGGGAAGAAAGATAGTACATATCATGAGCTTTTGCTTAACCTGGATCCATATAATGACTACATTCCCCAGACATGCATTAACCATGGCTAAGAGCCTCATCCAGTGAGCGCACGCTAGAAAATACAGTCTATCACAGACAGCCATAAGTTGATTTTCTTCCTCCTTTTTGGTTGATACTAAAGCAACCTTTCCTCCAGGCAATGCTTTTTTTCAAACAAACAAACATCTTCTCCCAACATGTTTCTTTCAGCTTCCTCATCTAGCCTATTGCCTTGGCATTTCTTTATTATTCCCCATGCAGTTGCTAAGTAGAGATGATCCAGTTTAGTTTTCAAGATCAGTCAGAGCTAACTGGATGCTGCTATCTGAATGGGATGGAGAAAAGGCTCATCTTTTCCCCAGTCCCTTTATTTTTCAAAAGAACCCTTCCAGTTTTCTGTAGAGGATGAAAAATGAATTTGGATTTGTGAAGATGCTGCGGCAGATCCAGCACCACTTCCTCAGAGGGTTAATGGCTCCGTAAAGAAACGGACATTGCTACTGATTGTGGTTAATGACCTTTCACCTATTGACAGGATAACCATATTTTTGAGTTTGATGGCTTAACAAGTAAACCACAATATGGTTTAATGCACTGCATGTCAGCATTGATGCTGGGGTTCACTCATATCCATATAATATGGTTTTTGTGTTTCATATCATTTCTTTTAAGGCTATGGTGTTGTGAGCCAAGCAGTCTGAATGTTGTTACATAACTGAACATATAGACTGGGTTTACGTATCATAGTAAGCTATAATGTGGTTTGTTTGGTTTTGACTTAGCATGTTGTGTCTACCCAACCATTGTGATTTTTAAATCATGGTTTATGCCTTAGCACAATATATGAATCTAGGCTATTGTGAATTATTCAAGAAAACATGCTTCAATGAACAAAACATGATATGTAAACCAAATCAGATATAAAACAGCCTGAACATTGCTTTTTGATTCCATATACATCTTAACCTAAGTTGGCTTCCATTAATAAATTATTTTTAATATTTTAAATGTGATTATTTTGCTCACTAAAACATGTAAGTAATAAAAGGCCAAACTATATATTACATGAAATACATATAAGTTTTAGCATGAATATTTCTTTTAATTAAAAAAAAATCTGGATAAGTAAGATGGAGAAAATTGAGAGAGAGGCTTAATTCTTTCACTGCTCACCACTCCAAGTTTATGTTGCTTCCAGGAGCAAAGATTCCACAGGCACCAGAGAATCCCGTTTCTTTCTTGATCAGCTTGTTGTATAGTGAATCACATTTCCTAGGAAATGCAACGTTTTTTACCCTAATTTGAGTTCATCCAACTAAATGTTCTGAGCGGGTGGAAGTTAGAATAGAGATGTCAGTGAAGAGATATAGAAACAGTAGTGATTACTGCATGTAGAATTGCACAATGAACTTTTTAATTAGCTGCTTGCCACATCTCATTGAAATGTGAGCAACAAAAGTACCATGAGATTATTCTTACATTTGTCTTTTTATAGCTCACAAAAATGTTCAGATTGACTTTAGGGACTTTCTAGATAGAGAATCTTCATGGCCTTCCATTTTAAATTAACTATATATCAAAATAATATTAGTGAATAATTGCAAAATTCATAGAACGTTGTACACTTGACTTGAGGCTATATGCATAAAGTGCAACAGTGCTCGTTTAAAAAAATAAAGAAGGAAAGCGCTGTAAAGATGTTTATCTCCTTTTGTGAAAAGACTAAGCTGCTTCTTAGCATCTGAAAAATAAAAGGGTAATGAATTTTTAACTATGAATACCTTCAACACAGATCTCAGATATTTCTGGGTCCAGTGGTCTTCCTTGTGATGAATGAATCCAGCACCATAATCCTGGGAAGACCATAAAACATACTGAGTCAGGTGTTGCCTGGTCTTTTATGTGTTACAGAAAATGTTCAAATCATCTTGCTTGACTATAATTTTATATGATTGTGACTCATGGATTATAACCAGAGCAATTTTCAGAAGATTAAGTGGCTTTACAGCCAGCTGTTGTGATGTGATCTAGGCCCAGGGAGACTGGGTATAAAGTTACCAATTTGAAGTGTAACAGGGAAAGACTACAATTGCCCTTTCAAAATAATATAGTTCAGAGACCAACTAATGTCACTAGGCCACTGGTCAGGAGAAATCGCAAAGTTTATCTCTACCCTTAGCCTACCAAAGGCTGAATGTACAATACAGAAAAAGGAACCAATGAAAACCACTTGAGCAGGAGACACCCCAAATGCTATGTAAACGCTACAGCTTTGGTTTCAGATTTCAGATGTCACTGATACTTGTGAAGTTGATGTTGAAATAACAGATGATATGTGGTGAAAGGCAGAAATGTTTAGTGGCCTTTTCAGAATTATAACATCCTTTCTCCCTGCTTTAAACGTCCATCGTAATCCAAATGTTGATATATTCTCATTTTGCTAAAACTTTGATACACTGTCAATTTGTTATAACCAACTGAACAAAAGCAAACTTTTCTTCACTTCTCTGAAAACCTCATTAATAAATATTTCCACTGGTCTAAATTTTATTTACTTTAAGGTTGTTTGCAAGTACTAATTATAGACCTGCCCTACTTTCCTTTGGGGGAAGGGATAGCCAAGGTTGGATAATTATTCATTCTTTATATTATTCCCTGGACGTTAAACACATGTAATTGGATTTATTAGAATATAGTAATAACATGATGGAAATGTGTCAATTGGGGGACTGTACTGCACATACTGTGGAACCAGGTCAACTGATTTTGCAGATGATAGTGTCTCCAATACAACCCATCCCTTGGACATAGGCAGTGACCACATCTGAAAACTAGAGATGTGTCTAATCAAGTTTCCTTTAACATATGAATGTTACTGTTACTCAGGGTCTGAACATATTTTGTGCAGCTGTTGAAATCATAGCAAGTGGAAAATCAGAAAAGAACAAAAGTCATAGCAGTACACTCAAAATTTTGGAATTGGAATGAGTGTGCAGGAAATTAGAATGCCTTGTGAATGTCCAGACTGAGTTTTCAACATATTTAGTAGAGATCTCTAAGAAAAAGCCATTCTTGATTCAAACCACTTGAGTCAAATGGAAGTGAGGGGGAAAATCAGGCATGGAAAGTTTTATGATTTACCTGTGAAATTAAGGAAATAAATAGCTAAAATTAAACAAAGGGGCTCATGATTAATACATTTTCCAGTAATGTTGGCCATTAACTCTAAGACATGCATATTTATTACATATGTGCAATAACCACAGCATTACCCCTTAATTCCAGTAGCAATTCAGTTCAAACTGATTTGCACCAGTTGAAATTTAAAAGGAAATCTCAAAATGCTTCAATAGGTTCTACGTGGATCACAAATGGAAACCTATCTATCATTTGAAAATTCTTTGTATTGTGTCCCCTTAAAATAGATACAGTCATCTCAGGGCCAGTCAGGAAGTTCCAGAAGAACCATTCAGTCTGCACCTCAAGCTCAAAGGGGTTCATATATTTAGACACAACCTTGTCTGCCCTTGGAAACTGATCAGGGTCAGGCGGGTTAGTACTTGAATAGTAGACTGCCAGGGAATTCCAGGACTGTAGGCTAGACTGGGAAGTCAGAAAACATCCCCAAAGAAGTAATTGCCAGGTTCCCCTTGGCAGGCTAAAACTTGACTGAAGTTTTCCCTCCTTACTATCTTTTGGGCATAATTTTTGTGCTTTTTTTCCCTCTTTTCCACAGCTTAATGGAAATCCAACTTTATGCTTCCTATGGTCCATGCTAAGAAGCATTTTCTTATTGATGTTCTCCAGATACCTTGGATGGCCTTTTTTAGCTTTCATGGACTGTCTTTTTTAAAATTATTAACATATCTAAAAAGGCCTGGGCTCTCCCCATTGTCTAAAGGATAGTGATAGGAATCCAATTCACAATGGGCCAATCATATTTAAGGGACTAATACTGGTCTTTCTCTGAGTTTTTAGATTCTGGAAAGTATTCATTCACAGCCAGATCCAAGATAAATAGCACAAACATATTTACAGTTTGTGTTACTTTAATTTTTCAGGAGAGTTCATAGAAGGAGATGGTAGAAAGGATTAGTAATTGCAGCACAAGATCAGTATGAGTGGGTCCATTGCTACCTTCCTGTAACTTGCGAGACTTTAGTCCTGATATCAGAGGAATCAAATGCTCTCCTCCCTACAAATCGCCCCCATGATTTGCAAGTACAGACAAATTCCCCTTATTTTACTATGTACATTGTCTTAGGCCCAGAGAGGCCATAAATGTATTTGACTCCATGCTTTGTATTTCTTCATATCTCAAATGAAATCAGGAGGTTTATGTTCCTTCTAATTAGGGAGAGACTTGTGGCTTCATCTGGAGAATCTGTTGTGTCCTTGTCTGACTCTGAAGCACTGATCCCTTTCATTTTTCCTTTGTATCTCTCACCTAATCCTCCTCTAAAGTGACTTGAAGGAGATCTAGGTAGATAGGGTTGGAAAGCTATTTACTTTTAAGTGACCAAACCTAGCCACATCCCAGAGTATCTTACCCAAACATTCAGTCAGTCAGTCTCTCAACCTTCAAATGAACCCTGATTATTCTGCTGCAGGCTACCACTGCAGGCTATTACACTCAGCTTACGTTGCTTGTCATATTGTATTGATGTCATTGTGCTACACTGTTAAATGTGCTGCCATGCAATATTTGATGCTGCTGCTGTATCTTTTCCTCTTCTAGCCCTGGTCCCTTGGCTTCTTGTGCAATCAGTTTACTTAGCCATCTGGTCTTAATGGCTAATACAATCCTCTTCTGGCACTGCGTACATGCTATTTTTACAAATTTTGTTCTCTTAAAGTAGGTGTGCATTTGACTCTGTCACAGAGTTTGCTTTTTCCTAGAGATATGAGGTATATGATTCCAGTGCAAAAGCTATGGCTTGAACAAAGAAGTGGTGATTTCAATGGTCCCAGGGTTATTATATTATCCTTAAATCTCAAGAACAATACTTGCTCAGACAGGTCAAGCTCAGCTAATGAATAACTAGTCCAAAGAAGTGATATGAATGTATGAAACTGGCTTGTCCTAAGGCAGACTATTGGTAGATCTGTACAATATTGTCTACCCTGATTCATAGCAATCTCAACATGAGGCCTTTTAGGCAGTATTCACCCCCAACTATAAACCATAATGTGCTGTTTGGATTGGAATTAATGTATTCTGTGAATCTAGCCACTGTGGACTATAATGTTTTATGGCTGAGTTTAGAGGTGTACAACCTATGGCTGCAGCAAACTGAATCACATTATATGAACCCAGTTTAGAAAAGGATTTCATAAAGCAGTTTCTTAAAAGGAATTTCAGAGAAAGATGGCGTAATTGGGAAGAAGGGATCATGAAGTCTGAACATGAATGAGACCTATAAAGAGACATAGTTCCGATCCTTGGCTGAGACTGATGCTTAAACAGATTGCTTCTTCGAAAAGATGGACCCCTACTCTCATTACACTGATCATACCAGACGGCAACCTTATACTCTTTAGAATGGGAATCCAATTGAGATTAGAATCTGTGTCTCATTTCATTTGGCTGTGTGATGTTCTGTCTTCTTTCCCATCAGATTGCCTTCCTGCTTTCAGTAAGTTCCCTGATGAGACAGTTGTGAAGTGTTTAATATAAGTAACTTAAATTTATCTTTAAACTTCAAATAAACTGAGAGCCAGTTTGATCTAGTGGTTAAGGCTAGAAACCAGGAGACTGTGAGTTCTAGTCCCGCCTTAGGCAGGAAAGCCCGCTGGGTGACTTTGGGCCAGTTACTCTCTCTCAGCCCAACCCACCTCCCAGGGTTATCATTGTGGGAAAAATAGGAAAAGGAAGGAGTATTAGGTATGTTCACCACCTTGAGTTATTTATAAGAATAATAAAGTCAGATAAAAAAATCTAAAAACAAACAAACAAAACTGAGGCAAACTGATCTGTTTTGGGGAGATTTTGCTTATACTGTACAGAGATCGTGATTTTTGTTCGTATGTAATTAGAATGATTTGGAGTAAAAACCCTAATTGCTAGAGGCAGTTTCAATTTACTGAAGACCTTCAAGACTGGTGCAACGTAAGTTGCTGTGTTTGAGAGAGAAACACTGAATCTTCCATGTTTAGTTTATGCATTCTTCCCATCTGGAGTTTAAGTTCCCTATAGTTAAAATATATATCCTTAAGAGGATAATGTATATGGCCTTCAGTTGTACAGATGTGAGGAAATTGGTCCTTTAAGCTTTTAAAGTTCAGCTTCTAGTTGGGAATGATCATTGGAATATCTTAACGTTATTTGGTGCACGCACACGCATGCATGCACACGCACACAGGTACACACTTTACAGAACAGTTCTGGCAATTCAGAAATGGGGCAAGCAGCAGTTATTTTCTCACTTTATACCTTTGTCCATGGGGCAATGAGCCATCTTTCTCCCTACATCCTTGAACTTGCAAATCCAGAAATCTAAATTAAAATTGCAATTCTCCACCCCTGCTTCCTGCACAAGGCTATTAATGAGAAGTTTTAGCATTAATTTTCTAATGTAAATACTGCATAGGCTGTTGAAGTGATCACATGAGGCACTAAAATATTCAATGAATTCCAAAGTCAACACAACTCCAAAATATTCAACACTTTATCAGACTTCAAAACTTAATTTTTCCATGCCAGGATCTTGACTTTGTGATTTATATATTAATTGTTCTGTATCAAGATCCCCACTGAATACTTTATAAACATTAACTAATCAGAGTAATAAAAATATCATTGCTGTTCCTTCTCAGTGCGTGTTTAGCTTTGCATTCTCAGTGCAGGTGGCCACAGCAGGGGATGGGTCATGCATACATCTATTTGCAGGACACGTTAAGTGAATGAAAACAACTTTCAGTCATGCTCAACAACAGTGCTTTGGGTCATGCAGAGAAATTATTTGGGTTTCCCCTCCTCCTTTTAATAGAACAAATTTAGATTTGTTGCTTTGGATTATCAACTGAGAATGTGATTTAAAATCAGTAAGATAAAATACAGTTTCTTTCAAGCTAAACTAAACTCTTGATGACTTTATGAACACATCCATGTAGTTTTCTTGGTAAGAATGTGGGTTTACCTTGTCTTTTTTTCAGGATTTTTCTTTTTGTATTTTTACTTCTCAGTCAAGTTTAACTTTGGGTATTATTCCCTAGTGTTTCCCCTCCACATTTTAACCAGGACTAGCCCAGCTTAACCTTCAAGCTCAAACCAAGTGGGCCAGGTGCTGCCATCTGCTAATACATCTGTTTTCTGTATTTTTTTCTGATTGGGGTGAACAAGCCATTGTCCAAACCCAATCATCATCAATCTGTGCTGTAATACATTACTAGTTTTCCTGAATGGCAAAGGTGAGGAAGAAGAAGCAATTGATATGAATGACCATAAGCACCTACTCCATTTGCTACTGTCTTTCCAGTCTGGAATTTAGTTCCTCATGGAAGTGATTACAAACAACTGCTTGTCAGCAAAGTGAATCCTCATCGCCACTACCTCTTTACATTTCTTATCATTTTTAATGACATACTGTGTTCTTACTGGCCTTATATAAGGTTGTGTGATTTTGTCCAAGACTGTTCTACCCCATTCAACCACTCACAGGCTCCAAACTGTCAAGACTCCCACTGCATCTCCTGTTTGACCTGGAGTGGAGATGCAATTGATGATACCCAGAATGAATGGGTGATCTCTGTCTGTGTTTTCACGTAGATGTTGAAAAGAGCAGGCAAGAGGACCAACTCCAGGGTCACCTTGCACTGAAATGCCCAAGGGCTCACACTCTTTTCGATTAGTATTGATGGAATCTCCCAGTCAGAAAGGAGAGGATTTATTGTAGAGAAGTTGCCCCAATCCCCAACACTCTCAGGTGATACCATGGTTGATGGTACTGAATGCTGCTAAAAGATCTGCCACTCCTATGTGGTCCCACTGCAAGATATTCACAAGATCATGAGTCCTGACTGGAAGGAATTCAGATAATCGGTTTCCTCCAACACACTGCCCAACCTCCCTGCCTAAAAAGGTTAGGTTGAAGACAAGTTGATAATTCCTTAAGATGGTTAGATCACATGATGGTTTCTTGAGGAGACAGCAAACCATTACTTCCTTCAAGGCTGGCAAGATCACTCCCTCAACATGCATTCACCACTTCCTGCAACCAGACTGTCATTCCCTCTCTAGCCACATGTATCAGCCAAGAGGTGCTAAGAATCTAATTTACAGGTGGCTGAACTCATTCCAAAGAGAACCCTATCCACTTCCTCAGGTATCATAGACTTGAAGCAGATATTTGGGAGAATTATTTTCAGACCATTTTCAACACATAATTATCAAAAACCCAGCGATGGTCTTCCATTGTAATGTGCCTCCCAAATACCTGTGCTGTAGCCAAGGTTAAGGATCTCATTGCACAGCTGAAACCTAGGAAAACTCATGGAGGTAATTTCATCCCTCCAGAGTTGCTAAGGGAAAATAAAAATTGGTGGGCTCCAGTGCCAGCTGCCCTATTTACCTATATTAACAGCACAGCACATTTTTCATCTGAGTGGAATGAGGCCATAGTCATCCCTCTCTATAAGAATAAAGGAAATAAACTTAGCCCGTCCAATTACAGACCTATTAACTTGCTTAATACAATAAGCAAGCTATATGCAAAATACATTTATTTAAAACTATTGGATTGGAAGTGAAAATATCCTTTCTGAGGAGCAGGCGGGATTTAGAGGGATCATTCAACCTTGGGCCACTGTCTGGTCCTGCTCCATTTAGCTGAAAACTACACTTTACCACCCAAAGGCTCCCTTTTTTCAGCCTTTGCGGACTTCAAATCAGCTTTTGACTTGATTCCAAGGGAGAGACTATGGCAAAAACTGCAGGGATCCTCAGTGGATAAAAGATCACTCCTTTTTATCCAGGCTGTTTGTTCTAACACTTCATTAAGGGTCAGATGTTCTACCTGGGATGTGGACTTGTTTCCACCTAAAAAGAGGTAAGGCAATGGTGCATTCTAGCCCCCTTACTTTTCAATCTATAAATTAATTCAATGATTCAGGCTCTCATGTCTTCTGTTCATCCCTTTCCAATATTAGCAGACTGTACAATTCCAGCTTTGCTATATTCAGATGATGTAGTAATTTTGTCTGCTCCCCAATGGGAATGAGAAAAGCATTGAGGGCATTGGCTTCCTTTTACCTAAAAGAATAAGTTGTAATAAATTATCAGAAAAACTGAAGTGCTAGTTTTTGCATGACATAACTATAGGGTGTATAAACGGCAGTTATTTCTTTTCTTCTTTATGGTGTTCAGATTTGCACTTTTTCTAAATTTAATACCCCAGAAGCTGTCCAGTCCAAATTTGTAAGACTTCTCCTTGCAATTCCAGGATACATCAAGAATCCTTATATCTTATTAATTTCTGGTTAAATTTAACCCCCCCCCCCCCCCGGTGGGTCTGTGAGACCTTTTTAAGTCAACCTGGCCAACTCCCATCTTTAGGTCTCTCTTTGGACAGCCTCTGCCCATCAGGGTTTGAAAATGCCAGGAGTCATCTTAAGCAATGTACCTGAAATACTGATTTCCAAACCAGTCTAAGTCTAATAACCAACCCCGCAATTCGTAGATATTTTTAAAAATGGGCATGTGCCATCTTCCTCTCTGTCCTCCGTTCTAACTCTGAAACTTCATCATGCCTTCACCTTGGCCAGGTTGGATGCACTACCTTCCACTGTCCTGTGGGGCGTTATAAAAACATTCCTCTTCAGCAGCATATACAGTATGCCCATGTAGGGACAGCTCTGTGGAGTCCCTAAGCCACATGCTCCTTTGTTGCTCTGTTTACAGGCAATCTCGGAAGACATTCGTCTCTCCCATTTTAAAGAACTACCCTGGCAAAGGGCATGATGCTTATCTGTCCCTTCTTCTATCTGACCAGGTCTCTGACATATCCTTCAGGTGGCCTGATTATGTGTCTCTGTATGTTCTATTTGTCCCACCTACAAGTGATGATTAGCACTAATCTTAGTGATTGCCACTGTTATTGTATTATTATATTAATGATATTTTTGTGTTATTTTATTGTATATTATGCCTATTTTTTAATCTGTTCCCAAGCCTAGGGTTAGAGTGTCTAACAGTGGAGTCCCTGTTGAATCTTGTTTTGAATGTTAGGAAAGCTGTTTTAGTCTGGGCAGTCATGTTGCTTAATTGTATTTTTAAGTTATATATTGGACATATTGTAAGCCACCCAGAATCTTTATGGAATTGGGCAAACATACATACATACATACATACATACATACATACATACATACACACATAGAGGCCATTAGATCATTGATATGATCCAGCCACACAATTCTTATGGGAGAAAGAAAACCAGTTTCTTGTATATTCACTGATAGTGTAACATCTGTCAGAACAGTGGATTCTTTCTGCAATCTCTGTGCCAAAATCTACCATGGAGGGATGGAAAGCCCCCAGATTAGATATATTGGTGCAGGTACCTATGTGAAAACAGAAAGAGCAGTTCTATTTGCTGCTTGGTTGTTGAGAGCCTGGTGTTCTTATTAAAATCTCCTATGGCATTCTTGATATCACAGTGTCTCAGGGGACACGTTCATATGGATACATTTCTTTCATTGACTCCAGTTACTGCACTCTGTGTGGTTCACAGGGAACAATGCAAGATCAGTAGACACTGTGGAGGTAAGTTTCCAGCTTTGAGAACATTAAAGTGTCCAATGTCACTTTTTCCAGAAATAGCTACATTAATGTTGTAGAAGGTCTAAGATGCAAACATTCAGGCAACCATTAGATGACATCAAGGATTCAGATTTTTCTGTATCTTTTTGCTGGCATCTAGTGGTTATCTGGAGTTTTGCAGTCCAGATCTGGCAGCCTACCAGCTGTGTGCTATACATCAGCCAGCCAGAAACACAAAAAAGCTATTGTTCAAGCATATTACAAACCCTAACTTCACTGTTTTGTTTTTTGTTACAGTGATACTATGCATGTTTAATGAGATGGCAAAATATTTAATTCATATGACCATATAATCATCCTGGAAAACTTATAAAATGTTTTAACTTGCAAGATTTCCATGTTATATCTTTTGTTCCTTCTTCCTCTCTCTCTGTCTGTGTGCATATCTAAATCAGCAATGTAATACATCATACAGTATGTTTCCTTAGTACATTGTGAACATAAGTTAATCCTAATTAGAGGTATTGCATGATTAGTATTTTGATAGTTCCATAATTCAATCAAATTAATTTTGATAGTTCCATAATTCATTTGTATTGCATGATTAATATTTTGATAGTTCCATAATTCATTTGTAGAACTATATAATTAACATTAATAGCACTAAAGCATCATGGTCATGTTATTAGTCTTATTGAATGTTTCTGTCATTCAATTAAAATAGTTTCCAGTTGGAGATGAGCTCCTCTTACATAGAATTATTTCATTTTAATGGAATGTTCAAAGAAACCTTGTTCTTTCAAATCATGACTTCTGTAAGAGTTCTTCTATGGTGTGGAGAGCATGTTCAATTTTGGTTCAAATACCAGCTTAGGCAGAACCTATCTGGATGTATCTTCTGTACCATGTTTTCTCTCATTCTTTTCCTCAGTTTCCCATCAGCAGAATGGACATTTAAGTAGCCTTGATTTTCTCAGTCCATCAATGGAGAACTACATGTAGGAAAAAGTGCTAGGCCTGTGCAACAGATGCAGTTTTAAACTGCGGTGTACATCCATGTTTCCCTGCTGAACCACTTGTATGTAACTATTGATGTGAACCCAATCTCACTATTTCCTGTTTTGCAGGACTTGAACTGGATTTATTCAACAGTATTATAAAATAAAGAGTAATGGTTTCAAGAATGAGTCATTAATCTACATTCAAAACTGATCATAGTTGGGGGATATATACCTTCCCTTCCAAAGTGCTGAGACAACCATTTTTCTTTTCTTCTCTTTGTTTATTTAAATATAAATATTTTAGAGAACAGGACCACGAACCATTCTCAGTTCCCTCAGCTGCTGGCAGATGAATATGAAAAATGAACAGAGCTGAACTAAGTTTTATTTTACCTGGAAGCCAATGCGGCATTACTGGGCACCTGCTTTTTAACGCGTTCAAATTGATTAGTGGGAGCCAGATCTTGGAAGGCGTTGTATGAAACTGCAAGAACTTCATACAAAATTGAGTCTCCAGTTTGGAGAGATGTGATCTGAATTATGCTTACAATAATATACAAAACACTGTGTATACTGACAATTACATAACTATAGCCTATCGCCATCCATAGGGATTTGCTGCCAAGAAACAAAAATGACACTTTTACGTTGATGTAAACAGGTAGTTTCTCTTCTCTTCTGAGTATGTGAATTCCTGGCCTCTGGGTGACCAGCAAAAAGTGGCCTATCCAGCAGCTCTGTTTATGAAGCCTTCTGCAATCTATCATGCACTCCCAAGAATTCCTTCTCATTTATTTAAAATGAATACATCATGCTTGGATAATTGGTTTCCTGCTTAAAGTGCCTCTTAGCAACAGCAGTTGCTGCAGTTTCCAGGCACAGCTGCAGGAATGTCATTTGAATGCCATGGCTGGCCATAAGGAGCAATGACAAAGGGCTAGGTCGGACATACAGATTTAAAGCCCTTTTCTCACTTGCAGTTCAAATCAGCACCAATGTGCCCTGGCAGCTCTGATATTCCTCCTTGATTACACAACACTGGACTTATTAAATTGCTAGCTCAGAAATAAATCACTCTTTTGTCACCATTTCATATTCCTGCTTAAACTGACAGGGTCTCACCACAGCAAGAAGCTGTGAAAAAATGGTTGCCCCATTTTGGCCCAGCAGTACTAGATAACCTGCTGCTAGCTGTTGCAACCCATGGGTGCATCCTGAGGTGTGGTCAAAGCGCCTTCCCCTTGGCATTGGTCAACTTCTCTTCCAGTGTTTATCCTCTCAGTTAGGGTCAAGTACCTTCTCTATCCAACCTTCCACTTTTTCCAGTTGAATCCTATAGATAGTCTGCTTCACAAACATTATAAGGAATTGGGATGAGTAGAGAACAAGATTAACAAAGGCAGTGGTGGGAGGGTGGATTTAAAATATTAAATCTATTAATCTACTTTAGATTTTAAAATAGTGGTGGTGGTGGCTTTATGCAGTTCTGCATAAATCCAGATTGATGACAAAGTATGGAAGGTCATCACTGGTCTCAGTGTGACGTATTTTCTAGTCTGTGGACCACTGAAGGTTGCTCCAACAGCCTTCCTTCTCTGGAGCACACTTGTCTTCTCCAGCAAGCATGATGAAACCATGCATGGTCATGGCTTCTTATTTCGGCTTCTACTTATCTCCCCCCATACTCAATTGTACTTTACTGCAGAAGAATTGATGGAGAGAGTGGTGTGGAATTGACACTTTATTGTTAGTGAAATAACAGTGCCCCCCCCCAAAACATGCCCAAGCACATTGAAGTACTGTAGATATAAAAGCAGTTAAAGTGTACTCTAATTAAAATAAAGGGTCAGAACTGGATCATTGGGAAATTAAAGTCAAATTTTTCATTATAGCACAAAATGCTGCTTTTAATTAGAGGACTTTGGGGCTTTCAATTTGGGCTTTCTGAACTCTTGTATAGGTACCAGAATTCATGCAACATTGTTTATAAAACTTAGATTTGCCCCATAGATAAAATGAGGTTGATGTGGGGCAGCATTAAGATATGTAGAACTTATTCTCTACCAGCATATGGGATAGACACTGCCCAGACCATCTTTGTGAAATCAACTTTAGTTGTGTGGTCTGAAATGTACTACTGGGTGTATCCATAGATGAAGTGTCATTAAAGGCATGGTCAGATCAAAACATCTACTTTTGGTTAATGGTCTCAGTGGCCCACCACTATTCAATTCTCCATTGTGGACATTGCTGGATGGCAGGGCAGAGTAAGTTCTCCAGGTAAAGGATATTGTGGAAATAGGATGAAAGAGGATAAAATCCCTGTTCTTCTGGAGATCTGAAGAGAAGCAACGGTCAGGAAGAGCTTTGGTATAATTAACAAAGCACTGATACTGGGGCAGGGGGAGGGGAAGGAGGGACTCCCCTGTAATGTGGCCTTATGATTTCCAGCAATAGCAGTTGAGTACCACACAAAGATTTTAAAAAATACCCCATTATGAGTATCCATTAATAGCCTAACATTGTGTCCTTACTCTAAGCAGCTTCATAGGATCCTCTGGAGCAATCATGCTGTCCTCAGAAGATCTTCAAGCAGTGCAGAGGTAGCCTCAAGATGCTTCTTTTGCCCAACTATGGAATCAGCTCAAAGCAGAGATTTGGTTGGGTGACTTGGAGATTGAATTTTTCAGACAGTGAGTGAGAATTATTATAAAACAAAGGCATAGACTTGATTTGCTACCGTTGCACAATTCTGCGATGGTGCTTTCTCAGCTCACTTGTCCTCTGCACAAATTAGGTTTGATTGTTGTTGGGCTATTTCTCTGGGTCACATAGGGTACAATCTGTGAACTGGTTTGCCTTGGTAGCCTCTTTGCTATTGGATAGAGTAATATATTTCTACATGCACATTTGTCTCATCCACCATGTTGCTGGCAGTGGTTTGCTATGGGTGCAAGAAAAGACCAGCTGCTACTTTGTGTGATTGTAGTTATGTTTTCTTTGAGGGAGCACCTCATATGGATGCACTTCTAGCTGCTAAACAAATCAAGTTTAATTTTTTTTTGCTACCTAGGTTTGGTTCCCTATGAAGCTGTCAGTGCTTGCTATTGACAGTAGCTATAATATTGCTGTCCTCTACGAGCAGCTTATATTCATAACTCTGTAGAGCAAGGTACTCCTTGTAGCCCTTGATAAGAGTGGTCCTCACAAAGAAAAGAGCTCAACCAGAGTTGGCAGGCTCTCTCTTTTTTTCCTTAACAAATGTTTCAACATTTATCATTTCAGGTCATTTTCCTCCATTGCTCCATGGTAACATACTGAAGAATATGAACAAGTTCAGAAGAAAAAATTGATGACTGTTTTTTTACTTGATGGTGTGAATTCCCCCCACCGCAGAGTGTCAATATTTTGTATTTTTCCCAATCTCCATTCCTTGCCAACAGCTCATAATGAGAGATATTTAATGCCATCTCCCTAAACTTGAATATATATAATAGCATTGGCTCTTCTTGTCCCATTTCCTTCCTTTCCTTTTCCAATGGGTACTTTAGTATCTTGAGCACTGTGAGAGAGGCTTGGTAACCACACCCAGGTGGTCATTCCTGGTTCCTCAGAAACCAACACAACAAAGACTACCATACAACAGCAAGGGCAAAACAACCAACTGATTTCTCCCAGTTGCTTGCACCACTCTTTTGCATGTGATAGACAGCATCAGACACAGTAGCACATCAGACTCCTTAAAATCATCTTTCCATGATAGGAGATTGGGGAAGTATGCAATGCCTTTGGCTGTCAGTGTGGTCATCAGATTCCAGGCTGTGATTTCACAGGGTTGCTTTGAAAGTGCTAAAATGGAACACACTACTGCCCAAAGGCACCCAGGATACCATTTCATCTCTGGCAATGCATCCCTTGAGTAAAGAAGGGACAAATTTTTGATTGTGCCATATCTGTACTACATCTAGATAGAAGTTCCATCAGAACTGGAAAGAAATCTTACTGTTCCACATTGCCTTCCCTCTATCCAAAGCACCACAGAGAAGACCTGGAATCAGGATGCTGAGTTTGCACTGGAGGGATGGATGAACTTTCCTCATATTCCTCTATAATATGGAAGAATCCAGCCTTCACTTACTTGAAATTTTTCCCATTCTAGTTTGGGAATTTTATTAGGTCCTTTTCTCTAAGCTTTTCAATTTTACTGTAGATGGAAGCAGACAAGAGTGAAGTGCTAAGTCCATGATACAAAAAACAAAAATGAAGTCTAGGGTTACCTCTTCCTTTCTCCAGTAGGCCCCTAAACAGCATCCCATCACAGAAATGAAAGTGGGACCTGACTGGAAAGCACATATCACAGCTGTGTCTAGTACAGAAGAAACAAAATAGCACCTCTTCACAATGACCTCTGCAAATGTGCAGTGCCAGCTAGAGAGTGAGAGAAGGTGTGGACAAACAAATCTAGGGAATGCAAACTGGATGTCCACACTGTGCCATGACAGAATGACATCTGGCACTTTCCCCTACCCCATCCATGAAGCAGAAAGAGGCTTTTCTCACCGTCAACAGCACTGGGGAGCAGGTTAGGATAATGAAAGGAAAGAGAGCCGCTCCATTAGCTTAGCAGAGAGAAAGTCAACAACTTTTGGCTCCTTTCCTTGGACTGTTTCATTCCAAATGCGTCATTATAAGACCTTTGTAACTAAGAACTAGTGTCTGCATTTGCTTTTATCATCTTCCTTCCAAGCTTTTGGAGTTATATCTTACCTTTGATCTTTTAAACTACTTTGGAAACTCTTTTTAGCTGAAAAGAGAGAAACCTTTACAATAATAAATAAATAAATAACACCTGCCACAATGTAGCACCAAATGAAAGTTCAAAGGAGATGATGATGATGATGATGATGATGATGATGATGATGATGATGATGCTAATACATAATGGATTGAAACAAAAAAGTTTTCTTAGTTGCTTGCCATGCTGGAGGAGAAAGAATGCATGAAAGTTCAATTCCACAAGCAAAACTCTGCTTCTGTTCCTATGGATTAATAATAGTAATAATATATGCACATATAAATACATATTAATAAATAATATTTGTAGATAATGGATAATAATTTATTTATTGCTCTTTGAGTAAGTTTGCATTATACTTCACCTCAAGAAGACCTATGACAATCCTGCTAAGAGAAATAGCATTTTCAAACTTTCTACCATAGTCTTAATACTGCTAGCATTTGTCGGTTACTGTAAAATGAAGCATTGTCCATACAGCAGAAAAGGCTTTCAGGGCAATCCTATACACATTAACTTAGAAGTGAATCTCAGTTCATGGAGACATTTTGCTATGTATAGGGTTGCAGAAACATCTTGGCTAAAGGGAAACTTGACTTGAGAACCTTCTTGTCACAGCATTCTTCTCCTCTTCCTCTAAATTATTATGCAGCATTTATCCAGTTCAGCCCAGCTTAGGACACCAATCCACAACTTGGTGCCCTCCAGATGTATTTAGATTACAATTTCCAGGATGCCCAGCCAATCTATCCCAAACGCATGTGGTTGGTTAAATCATGTCAATTTAGCCCAGTGCATTTAGAAGATTACAGGTAAGACATGACCAGTTTATGCCATATTGCATATGCTTCTTCTCTCCTCCCCACTCCCCACCCCCCATTTTCCCTGAAAGGCAAGAATTCTTGTGACTGATCCAGGATCCATTTGAAAGGGTCCATGCCACTCTTGGTATTATTAAAATCTGTGCTTGGTACACTATAATTGCCGAATACTCAGGTAGCATGTCCTGAAATCCTCTACAGAACCCAACCCTGTTGTCGAGGGATCTTTCCCTTGCCAAATGGCATCTGTTGAGATGGCATTAGGAAGTTTGGTTAGGCAATAGATGGAAATGAACTTCATGTTCCCACCGTGGTTAATTTAATTGGCCATGAACAAGAGACAACGCCTCATTTCATGGCAACCATCCATTGCAAGCAGTGTTAAAAGTACAGCACAGGTTTTGAAAATTTGTGACATTTTAACACAAATGTCTGTTGCACTGATCTGTGGCCTTGTATACGCAGATCTCCTAAAGTTGTACAACTATCTCATGCTGAGTGGAAGTGTTCTGCCTGGATACAAGAGATGACATAAGCTCCCTCCCTAAATAAATCCCACTTTCCTCTCCTGGTAAATGGCTTTTCCAATTGATTTTAGTGATTTTCCTACCTTTGATATGTGAACTCAGCAGACAATTGAGCCTCTTTGAAGTCCTTCTCTGTTGTCTGCTCTTCTCCTGCTGCACATTCTTCATTCACCTAATTATGGATTCGGGGGGGCAAAAATAATTCTGAGATTTTTACAAGTCTATGCTACATTGAAACAAAATTGGGCATCTTGCACAATATCAAAGAATAGCAAGTACAGCCTTGAATCGCTACAATTTCTAACAGATTTTTTGAAATGTGTCCTTTCCTCACTACATCAAATAATGTTTTCTATCCTGAACTTTGATAACATTGTGTATGTGTCTCACATGCATATATATATTGCAACATTCACACGGCCTCTTTGTTACCTGCAATAAGTCTAGGGTAATTAGTCTTGACTGAAACTTTGTTACTATAAGACTTTCGCTGAATCTCTCTTGCTTTGCTAATGACTGATAACAGAGCAGAGGAAGGGGCTGCATTAGCATTATCAAGCTCTTGACAAGTCCTGTGAGTTAGTGTGTGGACCCACAGCTGACCCCCATAGTAGCTTGCTACCCCTTTCTGCTTTTGTTGGTTGGTCATCTCATGTGAACAGGAACAGCAAAGAGAAGGATCACTTCTACTTAGTGCCTAGTGCCTCCTAGGCACTGAACCAAACCGAGCAGGGGAGGAACATCAAGCAAATGGCAGTGACAGTAACAGGAAGAGGGGATCACTGAGGACGCATACTAAGAAATTCCCCAAAATGAGAATTAACAGTGACAAATACAGGCCTTTAGTCCTCACTTGCCTTAAAGTCAATGGAAGGTTTCCAGTTCCTCTTACGATAACTACAACACTCTTAAATTGGTTGTGTTATTGCAGTGCACAGCATATGAATCTGGTATTGTATTCCCTGACATACCATGGGCAAAGATGGAATAGGACAGTTCATTCCTCACTGGAACTGCTTTTTTCCACACAACCACACTTAGAAATGTATATTTTACCAACAAATTGTGTAGAAAAAGGAATTTATTATAGAAAAGAACTTGCTAAAATATGTAACTTAGAGAAAAGGTTACACATACATAATAGGACCCTCTGCCCCCCCCCAAACAAACAAAAAAAACACAAACCAAAGTAGAAACAGGATGTAGTAAACATGTTCCCAAGGAAAAATGAATAGTAAAGCAAGTACAACAGACCATTCATCATACCTTAATTCCTTGGTTATATGTACACAACCAAGAGGTGCATAGAGGTGCAGCAGATACTTTTACCAAAAGTTCAGTGCCTATCAGGTCTTCCTTCCCTTCTTTTTCCTTCAGTTGTCCTGCACTACGCTGACTCTATGATGAGTCCCACAGTCTTCTAGCTGCATTGACTTTGTAATGCCAAGAAGTCCGTATTTGTCTCAAGCATCATTAAAAAAAGTTGAGAGGAAAAGCTGCTCCAATAACTTTATCTCTATATTAAAGAAAGGTATACTTGTTGAATTGCTGGTTATCAAATAATCTTTTAAGTTGTAGGAGCCATGTCTGAAGAGAACCATAATTTCAAGAGGTCAAAATAGAAGCACCAAAACCTCCTGAACTTTTCCCCTCTCCAACCACTTGGTAGATAGCTGTTACTTGCTCTTCAGTAGGAAGCCTTAGTCAATTCAACTTTTCTGTGTCTCCTTGTGATAGAAGCATGGTCAAGACTTCTACTGAACAATCCATCATTCGCCATCTTTTGAAACAGGCTCCAAATATTCTAAAGCAACTTTCTCCAATGTGGACATCCTCTAAAAGTGTAAATTTCAGTTCCCAGAATTCCTCAGTAGGCATTGCCACTGCTGGGAATTTTAGGAGTTGAAGCCAGAACATGTGGCGAGTGCCCAGGTTAAGGCAGTCGGTCCGTCCTCAAGTGCCTCCTGTCTATTATCCACTCCCTGTGCCTTAAGGTGGCATGTTGTCTGCCAGAAAGCTCTTGAATAAAAGGATAGAAAAATGAAGTATGCCATTTTCAAACTAGTATTTTCTGATATAAAAAGTACGTGCATTATGGAAAATTGGTAGAATGAACATTAAATAAAGACAGCTTCAGACACTGGAAGCACAATCTAAATCTAACGTAAGAGTCTGAAAATGTGAAACCTAGCAACGTTCATGTCCTGGCTTTGGATTCGTTTCATTGAAGCTCTAGCTGTACTCACAATTCAAATCCTTTAGATGAAGGTGGGGTGAATAGCATTTTGATTTGGATATCACCAGTGCCTGTGAACTTTCCAGTTAATTAGATATACGTGACAATGCAAAATCTACTGATTGTCTATAGTTCATATATTGGCAACACCCCCAGTTGTGTACAGGGAGAGCAAATGAGTCTCTATTTCAAACTCTCTTCCCTTCTCAGGCCTTAGAAAAGACAAGCTCCAGGACCCCTGAGAGCTGGCTATAAGCCAAAAGCTGGCATGTAGCAATGATTCAATGTTGGGTCCCAAAGCAACAAAGCACCAGAGATAAGTAAACAGGCAAACTGAGAAAGAGGTTAAGATTAAAGCTCAGTTGGAGAAAACGAGCAGAGGCTTAAGTAGGGTCCATACAGCAGAAACAAGATGCTTAAACAGAGGAGGAGGCGCTCATCCAATGTCTATATAGGTCTTGGCACGTGGGGATTGGTCCTGGGTCCACTGGCTGGGTATGTTAGAGATTAGTTCTGCAATATAGGTGGAGCCATTACAAAGTTTTGGCATACAGAGGAATCAAATGCTAGTGGTGCTAGGACCCCCAATTTTAGGCTTTTTTCTGAACACAGCCTATAATCTCTCCCAGGCAAATGCTGTAGAATTTGATCATAAATCCAAATTCACTCACTGATATGAGGATGTAAGTATTTTGTAAAAGCAAATGGCTGCACTTTGGGGAGGGGGGGGTGTACATGTGCATGCGTGCCCACACACGCACACATACATACCCAATATATATGCAAAGCTGCAGATGGAGGAGCCAGCATTCTCTTAGTACTTCAAATAGCATTTACCTTCAGTCCAGTTCATAAAATTGTATTAAGGGTTAAATCAAATTAAGAAAATAGAAAATTATGTTTGTATTGTACTGCACTTAACAGGGGGTTATATTTGATTATCTAAATGGCCTCTTTCATTTTTATTATTCTATACTAATTTGTTTGATTATTTATTTATTTATTTATTTGATTGATTGATTGATTGATTGATTGCTATCTGGCCTTTCCTCCTGGAGCTCATGATGATGTCAATAGAATGCCCTTTTTTTCCCCACAGATATAACTGTGTGAGGTAGGTTGATCTGAGATAGACTATCTGGCTCAAAATCACCCCATGAGTTTCCATGGTTGGGGGTGGACTTGAACCTGACTCTCCCTAGTCCTTGTCCAATACTTTAACCATCACACCAAAGTAGAAGCAAGGGCCTTAAAACCTGGTTTTGTTATTGGGCCTGGGGATCCCACAGAAGTATAGAGACTGTAAAATGCTTATACTGCTTGTAAGTTTTAGAATGCACTCTCCTGTATTTTTTGTTTTATTTATAGTTTTTAACTTTTTAATTGTATTTTAACAGATTTATTTTTAATTGTTTTGATTGTTTGTTTGTTATTTTAATTGTATACCCAGAATATGTGAGATGGGTGGCTATATTTTGTGTGTGTGTGTGTGTGTGTGTGTGTGTGTCAAGCCTAGCCCAAAGAACTCCTGGAGACCATGCAGGTTCAATCAGCAAGGTTTATTTGCCAGCACCTGTTTACAGAAATCTTCTCAGACTGACCAGCAGTTCCCATGCACAAGTCTCTACTATCTTCTGGAATGTTTAGGGATGCGCCAGCTTTCTCCGCTTATCTCCAGAGCATTGCTCTGGAGACGAGAGCACCGTTTTCACCCCCCTTCCTCCATTCCAGTCCATCACAGTGTGTATGGTATTGTGTACAGGAACATCTGCACAGTGTATGGGCTAGACCCTCCCAAGTCCAGATGGGAGATTCCACAGAGGATCATGGAGAATAACAGGGCTAAGATCCCGTGAGACTTTCAGATCCAGATAGACAGGCAGGTGCTAGCCAATCAACCAGACATTGTGGTAGTAGACAAGGACCAGAAGACAGCGATGGTGATAGATGTGGCGGTGCCAAGTGACAGCAATATCAGGAAGAAGGAGCATGAGAAGCTGGAGAAGTACCAGGGCCTGAAGGAGGAACTAGAGAGGATGTGGAAAGTCAAGGCCAAAGTGGTCCCAATGGTGGTAGGAGCATTCGGGGCTGTGACTCCTAAGCTGGGAGAGTAGCTCCAACAGATCCCATGAACAACATCAAAGCTCTCTGTCCAGAAGTAGAGGACCAGAGATTGAGGAAGACACCTACCATCCATAGGGGTGAGTGAGGATTTTATTTATACGCACACACACACACATATACATACACACACATATATACCTACATGTATGCATACACACATATATATAATCATCAGTATCAAGTGCCAAATATTATGATACCATCAAATTGTTAACGTTTTTTGTTTGTTTATTTTTAACAGAAAATGTTAAAAATGGCTTTGCATTCAATAGTATCTCTATTCTGCTTCTTGATAATCAACGTCTGAAAAATTTGCCAGGAGTAGATTTACACTTATATGTATGGAGCTTTTGATGTGAATAAATAAGGTCTCTTGGGCAGAGCCATCTCCTACCAGCAGAACTTTCTCTTGGCAGAGGGGATCTCTGCTCCATCTAAGCCATCCCAAGTGATCCCTGATGAGCCTAAGTTTACTACTATATCTCACCAAATATTTTTCACATATACTTTATTTTTTTTTCCCATTCCATATCTTATTTAGCTATTCCAGTTCTAACTTAAGAAGTAGTTTGCTCTTCAGTCTGGCAGCGATCAACACCGATAGAATCCTACAGTAGGAAGGCACCATCTAGGCTATTAAATACAACCTGATACTCAGGGCAGGAATCTAAATTAAACTATCCCAGCCTCCCTTGAAACACATCCATTGAAGACTACCTCTCTGGGTAATTGGTTCTTATTGTTGGTACATTTTTCCTACTATTCAAGGGGAAATTGTCTTCCTGTAATTTATATCTTTTATTCTATACCCAGTTCTCTGGAATGAGGGAGAACAGGTCTTGACTTTCTTCTCTGTGACACGTTTTCAGATATTTCAAGATTATTATTGTATCCCCAATCCCTCCTCTAAAATCATATCCAGGCTATATATACCTATGAGTCTCTTTATAGGACTCATAGTTTCTAGACCCATTATCCTTGTGCCATCTTTCCAAATATGTTCACAGTGTGCTGCTAGAACTGGAGGTAGGATCTGACCAAAGTAGAATAATACTGAATGATCTTCGTGTTATCCGGAAACTATATTTCTGTTGATGCAGTCTAACATGTGATTGCCTCTTTTGTTTTGGTTTTGGTTTTTTGCAGCTATATCACATTCTGGTTCATACTCAATTTCAGTTCATAATGAATTATTCACTGTATCAGGCATCTTGGGTATGGTGGGTCAGTACACAACATATATCTCCTAGATGGTGGGATGCAGGCAACTGCATGTTGGCTTGCAACATAGTCGGGGGGGGGGGGGGATTGTGCAATATTCTGAATGAATTCACTCTTAGGTGACATGAATGGATGGTTTGGAACAAAACATGAGGGCCATTCTAGAGAGGAATTTAGCTATGACCTTAAGAAGGAGTAGGGAAAGAGGAAATAGTTGCTCAGCCTTGGGAAATTAGGAAATGTGAGAAAGAGACTCAGAACAGCCCCACCTTGACTTTGTTGTATTTAAGAAGGAGCAGGGAAAGTTTTGGACAGGCTTCCAATATTCTGTTATTCTACCTTACTGCAGTAAAGGGCATTCCTGGAAAACCATGTCTGTTTCTTCACCTAGCCTACCTCGAAGGACTGAGGCATTCATAGACTCAAGAATGAGTAAGAATGCATGGGAATAAAAGGAATGCTTAGCGAATGGTTCAATATTGAACAGATCAAGTTGTATTTGACAGGGAATGTGAATGATTGCAAGTTATATATAAATGGTGAAGAACTAGAGCAAGGAGATGAATTTGTGTCACTTGGAATAATATTTGCTAAGATTGGGAAAATGAATGTGGAAATGTTAAGATGTGCAAATGCTGGGAGAAAGGTCATCGGTAATATGTCATCTGTTACAAGAAATAAGCAAAATGGTGAAAACGGCATTGGCACACTTTGTTATATGGAACTGAGAGTTGGATATGTCAGGAAAAAAGATAAAAATAAGCTGAAGGCAATGGGAATGAATTACAAAAGAAGCATGTGTGGTAGAACAAGAAGAAATAAGATCAAACAATGAATGAGTGCTGAATGAATTTGGACTGAACACAAAATTGAATCCCCAGTATGAAAGAACTTCTTTGAGGTGGTTTGGTCATGTAGGGAAAAGAATGAGGATTGAATTACAAAATAGATACATGAATGAAGAATGAATGGGTGAAGAGGAAGAAGAAGTCTGATAAAGTTGGGATTTGATCTAGTTAATGAGCTCCTGAAAAAGACAGATGAGAAAATATATGAACTAGTATGAATGTTGTAGAAGCCAGGAATATTTGTGAGAATAGAAAGGTTTGGAGAGGTATAGTGAATGATGTTGGTTTAGCAATTTTAGTCATATTTGTTTTTCTTCTGCTTAACTCATGTCTCTAAATTCTTTCTCCTACTATTTCCTACTCCTCTTTTGCAATCTGCATAACTCTGCTTACTCTGAAAAGAAATAGTATGATAAGCATATACTGTATGTATGCATGCATGCATGTAGGTAACGAATATCACATCATGCTTACTGAAAGGCACTCCAACTTTCCAACAGAATTATCCCCAGCTTAAAAGCAAATCATATGTGTTTATATGTGTATTGTCATTTTTTGTTTTTGTTTTTCTGTTCTATGCTGTTTTTAAATATTGTTCACCACCTAGTCATGAATTTGAGATGGGTGGCCACATAAAATGAATGAATTAATGAATTAATGAATGAATTAATGAATGAATGAATGTAACCATTTCAAAAGAAATTTCTGCTGCAGCAGATCAAAGCTCATTTAGTTCTATCTGCCAATGGCAAGTCAACAAGTAGTAAACAAGGGCAGTAGGTCTTCTGCCTACATTCTTCTGGCGTGATGCTTTATAAAACATTTGTTTAATTTTGGAGTTGCTATTATATTTCACTTGCAATGTGAATACATCTTTCATTGAGTAGCTGATGTTGATTTGGGACTCTGCAAGAGATATTAGCATACCTTGGTGTCTAAATACCTCTTTCCCCTGCTTCTGGAAGGTGGTCCTCTTTTATTAATGAGAAGAATGGAAAGAAAGTTTGTGGCATCACTGAATTTAGATACAGTACAGCAAATTCGGAGCTTTAGTTAGGAGCGGCTAAAAGTGAAGTATTCTGAGGTTTAGAGTGGCAGGAGGAAAAGGAAAGATTCCCTAAGAATCTGAAGCAAGAATCATTTTTGTGCTGTCAGATATTAGGTCTTTAGTTACTTCCAGTATGATCTGCCTATATATCTAAAACACTGTAAACATGCAATTAACATTCAGTGTTCTCATCCAAAACAAAAGAAATCTAGGCATTTAGCAATCAACCATGGCAGGGCCACCACAACCCGGTGTGCAAATTGTGTACCACAGAAGGGTGCCGCCTGGGCGGTGGGCACCAGTTGCAAGTAAAAAAGAGAGGAGATACAATATTAACAATGCAGGCTTTCCAACTTCATGCATGCACACTCTGCTACGGGGATCATGACACAGCAAGGCTTCACATAATTATAATTATATATAATAAATTTTGAACATTAAAAAAATGTTTAGGGAGAACTAAGTGGAATTCTGCACAAGGGCACCTTGTGTGTCAGCAGTGGCCCTGAACCCTGGAAGTAAATCATTGATAACTAGAATTTGCAGCAGTAGATAACCAGTTCAGTATACTACATTTAGTAGAGGGCAAGTCCCGCTGAAAGCAAATTATTTTAGCACTGTAAGGCCTATGGTTGTGAAGTTTTCACAGTTTTACACATAATTCCTATAGTATTCATAGGAAAGATTCGTTCAGATCCCTCTTTTATTTCTCTAATTTTTTTGTGGGATTGCCAAATTCCGTTTTTTCACCAAATGCCCACATTTTAGACCCTCAGAAATATTTTACTCGATAACAGAGAAAATATTAGAAGTTAGCTTACAAGCAATCTCATTTTGCTGTTCAACACAAAACTGCATGAGTGGGTGAGCACAGTGGGTTAGGGTGGAATTGTGGATGACTCATTCAAGTGCAGTGTTTTGTTCCAGAAACAGCATCACTGCAGTATGTGGCCACGTCCATATAATAATCCATGTTTCTCCCTGTTGATGCTACATCGGGTTATCAAAATGTTAAGATAATTCCACACCTAATTGACATGGAAAATTGCCAGGGAATAGGCACATAGACAAGAGTGCTTCTACAAGCAAACAAGCCTGCAGTTTGTAAAAGTGGTTTGTCCTGACACAGAAATGTTATGAGCTCATATGTTGAAGAGTGAATTTTTCCATAGTTTTTTATTTATTACATCCCCTTACAAATGTATACTGTGAAAAAATGTATGTTTGCAAAAAGTAAAATTAGATTATTCTTTTATAAAGAAAACTGCTGATCCAGAATCTAAAAGCAGGAGGTATAACAGGTCTCCCTCACTTTACTTTTCTCTCTTTTCAGTTTCTCAGAGATGGCAATGAGAAGTGGATTAGATAAGGTACAGGATAAAATGGCATGCAGTCGGATACAAACATTTCCTACAGTGAAACTCACTAAGTCATCCTTAATTGTAAGACAAGCCTAATTCACAAGCGGATTTTTATACATGCTAGTATTTTCTTCATTTTGCAACTATTTTTTTCTCCAGGATTTGGAAAAGAAGAAAACCCAAGGAACACAGATAATTTACACAGAGACACATGGACCTGCCACTTTTAAATTTAATTCTCTTAAGAATTAAATACTTGCACAAATCTCTTCAGCTGAAATCAGCAAAACTTAAACCTGTTCACTTTGGCCAGATCGTGCCTATCATGAATATTTCATATAGTCAAATAAATAACAATTTGGTCAGAAGGGTTAAAGCCTCAGGGATCCAAAATCAGCACATTAAGGATCATATACAAAGTATACTTCACGCTGAGATTTCAAGCAATGGAATTCCTCCAGCAAGACACTCCTGTTAGTAAAATACTGGGAGAGTTTAAAAATTTTTGATGATGAAAAAGATGCCGAGCTTCTCCCATAATCTCTGAGCAACTTTGGTTTTCTCTACATTATATTACTTTCCACATCATAATGTTAAGTATCACATAAGAACAGGATGCACACATTGAAATATTCCACAGCTTTCTGAACTTCAGAACACTGATAATCTAGTGCTAGAACAGAGCATGATTAATTTGAAATGTATCTCATATTTCTGCCAAAAATAGCACTCCAGTGATATGAACTCTTTTTAGAATACATTAGTTTATTTACAAGAGTTTATCCATCCCATCCAAATTGTTGTGAAAATGCAAATGGGATGTCAAAGCCTCTAAATTCCTCTATTTTCATCTTCTTAAAAATAGCCCTGCAGCTCTTGGAAGATTGCTTCCTCAGTGCCTTTCAAGCTTCATGCTGCTTGCTTTGTACCAGCTGGAATTTCCAAGCGGTTTGCAAAGGCAACTCCAAATAACATGTATTCCATTATTATGATCATTAACAAAGGAAAAAACTTTGGCAAACTCTGAATCTCAGATGAGAAGCCAAGGAGACTTGGAGAGTCATTTAGAAAAAGCTGCCACTGAAGAATCCAGCAGTACCCTAAAGTCTAGAATAATTCCCTTACTTTTGATAAATAAGTTATTACAGTACTTAGCCAGAGAACAAAATAGTCTGTTGGCTAAACTGTGTCCATTGTCAAGAATTAGTGGAAGATTTCTGGTTCCCTTTGACTCCTCAGGCAGATATTTTCCAGAGCAAAGACAGGAGCAGTATAAAATTGTTAAAGATGGTAAATGCCATTACAAAGAAAGGCTCAGATTATATTTTATTCAATTCCTAATGTCAACTCAAAAATTAATTCAGTGTGTGCACAATGTTCATTAACTGTGAAATTATACATGTGTGTGTGTGTGTGTGTGTGTGAGAGAGAGAGAGAGAGAAGGAGAGAGCTACTATGGATATTCTAGCCATGAACTCCAAATATGGGAACCTGTTCTCTAGTGATTAGCATGTTCAAGTCCCCTTCTGGCCACAAAGCTCCCCAGATGAGTTTCAGGTAGTATCTTTCTCTTATCCCAGCCTACCTGTTGTTATAAGGATAAAATGAGGGCTGATCCTATATATGCCATTTCTGAACTCTAAAAAAAAAAGTGGAATAGAAATGCTATAAGATTTTTCATATGGAAACTTTAGTCCCCAACAGCATAGTGTGCCTTAAATCCCCAGAGTCTGCAGGAAAAATCATAGGTAAGGTAGACGGTAAAACCTGGTTGATATTAGGCTGCTGTTTTCACATCTCCTCCTCTTCCTTCTTCTTGATCATCATTGTGTAATGAGTCAAAGTAGGTAGACGGGTGAGATCTTGATGTGGCTCTGCTATCGATCAAATCTTGTGTGTCTGTGTATATCTGTGTGTGTGTTTAACTTTTTTTAATATGACTGTTTGACATGATTATTGTTTTATACTTTGTTGTTGTTGTTGTACACCACCCAGAGTCACTTCTTGTGAGATGGGTGGCCATATAAATTTGATAAATAGATAAACAAACAAACAAACAAACAAACAAACAAACTCTAGTATGTCCTTAGTGGCAACAATGCTGGCTTGTGTATTTCAGGGGCAAAGTAACAGAGTAAGAAGCGTTTAACCACTGTTGCTTCCGAGAATGAAATTTACTGCAGGGGTAAGGTTTTTTTTGAAATACGAAGCAGGACAAATCTTATTCTGCTGTATAAGCAACTTAAAGCTGCGAATGGAGCTCATACTAAAGCAATCACAAAAGTCAGTGCTGTTGTCCGGCCTGATGAAGTCCTCTTAACAAAAAGCCCTGGCTCCTGTGTAACACTAAGCTGCCATGTCGTTCCTTTGGTTTAGGCTTAGTGTCACCATGCCTGTTCAGCAAACCATGATTTTAAAAATACTGGTTTGGCATTAAGTATAAATGAAGCCAAGAAGTATGATACAGAATATCATAATCTGGAACTTTTCTCCCCGCCACAAATAGCCCCTTGTTATTTACGGACATTCAGAGAGTCATACTGTGTATTACCTAAAACATGCAGGAGAGTCACCTAAATGATGTTTTCAACTTCTTTTTAGAGTATACACAACTAAGAACAGGCAGAAATCTTACTCATGTGAGTTAAGGCTTTTCTATTGTTCTTCGTGTGTTTGCACAATCCAGAAAAGTTGAGTTTACTGGGTTGTTCAGAGCTTGCTCAGTTTAATGAAATTCCACAGCCTGCATGCACAGATGTTATTCCTTCAGATGGGGGGGGGGAACCAACCCAAAGCCTATATTCCAGCACAGATGATCATTCTGTTCTATGCTGAGAAGCTGCATATCTCTTATTGTTTATAACAAAGCCTTGGAACCTGTGATGGCATCTTGCTAGTCTTCTGCTTCTTTCCAGATTATTTTCCCCTGATGACTATGGAGCTATCGCAGATACATTTTTTTTAAAAAGGCCTGGCAAATAGCAGCTGGGCTAAGAATGAGTTAATATAGAACTGAATCTTGCAAAAGGGCTGGTTGTAGGTCTTGGGCTTCGGTTTCCCATCAGGTTTGCAATCTCAGTTTTAGCAAGAGGATCCAACAAGGAACTTTAGATATGCCCACTAGCAATGTTCATCTATACTTAATGCCAAACCAGTATTTTTTAAATCATGGTTTGCTGAACAGGCTTGGTGACACTAAGCCTAAACCAATGTTCAGGGGACTTGCATATTGAATGGCACAACAACGTGACAGATCACCACCTGGTTATGACCCTGCCCTAATTTTTTCCCACATTTGCTATATGGCAATGGGAAGGATGCTCGCTGTTTCAAAAGCACAAAGTTTATTTAGGTGTAGCAATTATATTTTGTACTGTACATCCACCAAGGCACTCTCGTACAAGGCTCCCACAGACACAGGGCATTCTCTAAGGAGTCCCTTGGATCCAGACCCTTTACATGCTACACCTATCCATCAAAATGTCAGTTTTGCAATTCAAATTGCTCCACGTGGCAGCTGTCTTAATGTGGCAAGCCAGCTGTGTACACTATTCTTCCAAAACTAAAAACATAAAAACTTCACGGATTGACCACTGCAACATGCTTTACTTGGGACTGCCTTTGAAGATTACTTGAAAGCTGCAATTCATTTTGCTTTAGACATTGTATCAGGCAAGAGGAAATCTGAGATTTAATATCCAACTTACGAATTTGAACCATGACTAATACATTCTTTTTACTTCAGCAAGGTAACAAGCAGCACATTCCTTCTGACATTACACCGCTCTACTTAGGTGCCCAAACGACCAAGCAGGGAAAGAGCCATGACATGGCTACAAGGCAAGTTTTGTGGTATAAGAATTAGCACAATATATAAAGATACAAAAGCTGAATCCAAGTGTAACTACACTATGTCTTAGCCGTGTTACCCATCTGTGAATTATTTGTGCACTAGGGATGTCAAACATGCAATCTTTGTTGGGTTGTAATTTCACCTTTTGAGAAAGGAAGAAAGAGTAATAGATGGCTCAGAAGAGTTCTGTAGTTTCAGATTACTGATGAAAGCTGGCAAATGTGATATATCAGGGAAATCCCTAGGCTACAGAGTAATCAAGAAACTAAATAATGTCCATGCAGTATCTGAGTAAGTGTTTTGAATCAGCTGAGTTGAGAACTTGACAAACTTTACTTGACTGATTCAAAAGCAAATCAGACTCATTCACTGCAAAATACCAAAACTGTTTTTAAACAAAATCTTGGACAAAACACAACAGATGAGGGTTGATCCCGAACAAAACCAACTTATGCATGATATACGTGAAGAAGCCCAATATTACTTGGTAGCTAGGCAAGATGAAAACTGGTTCTGATTAGGATTGCAGTCAGAATCCACCTTTGCTAGCACATTATTTATGATATTCAGGAGAAAGTAAACCTTAACTTTCTCCTTAATGTTATTCCCTTCCATCGCAATTCCAATAAAAATGAGCACACCTATCCATCAAAATGTCAGTTTTGCAATTCAAATTGCTCCACGTGGCAGCTGTCTTAATGTGGTAAGCCAGCTGTGTACACTATTCTTCCAAAACTAAAAACATAAGAACTTTACAGATTGACCACTGCAAGATGCTTTACTTGGGGCTGCCCTTGAAGATTACTTGAAAGCTACAATTCATTCAGAGTGTAGCAGCCCGTTTACTGGATGGTGATAGCCAGCAGTGTCATCCAACGGTGGTGTTGTGAGCACTGCACTGGTTGCCAATAGGCTTCCAAGGACAATTCAAAGTGCCCTTTATACTGCTTGGCACCTAGATATCTCCAGGACCACCTACTCCAAAAAGAAACAATTTGTCCAGTATGGGCGGTACAAAGCGAATGTTGACTCTCCTGAACCAAACAAAATCAGGGGTAGAGTTCTAGGAAGTGCTGGGTTTTTGTGTTATGGAACACCTTGCCTCCAGATTTCTGAATGCCTCCCTCCCTTTCCATATTCTTGAAGGCAGTCAAAGCCATATGGATGATGTTGTCTATCGTGCTCAGATACCATGCCTGTGGGTGTTCTGCTGTGGAGCTTATTTTATTGCTTTTTTAATGTGTTTTCTGCATTTCTAAACCTCTTCAATTTGGCTGGAGTCAGTAGTTTAGAAATATTTTATTTATTTATTTATTACATTTATATGCTGCTGAATCATTCTGGCTCTTGGCAGCTTACAGCCAGATAAAATACAGCAAAGCATCCACAGTAATGTTCTCGATATACATATACACACACACAAACATGTAAATTAATTAGCCCACAACCCCTATAATGCTAAAACCACAAGACAGCTCATAAAACAAAATCCTACAATAATAGTAACAAAATAAACCATAATAAAAACGTAATAATCATGGTGAACAATCCCATCCCAACATTCTCCAGAAGAGTTCAGCTTTCATTAGCTTCCAGAAAGGCTGTTACCAAGGCAACCATCTAAGATATACAGGGAAACTTGCTAAAGTATAGACTCCATGGTTGAAAAACACTTTCTAGCTTAGCCTCCCTCACCTCACAAAAATGAGGCACCACCTACCTTTTCTCCTTGGAGGGTTTCCTTAGACAAGCTGGCACTGTTTGGAGTAAGCACTCTTGCAAGTACCTTGGCATTAAGCCATATAGGGCTTGACACGTCAAAACTTGCATTTTGAAATTGTACCCAGAAATCTACTGGTAACCAATGTGAAGCCCACAAGATCTGTGTAATGTGATTGTAGCGATCGGTGCCAGTCAGCAAGTGAGCAGTTGCATTTTGCACCAACTGCAGTTTCCAGTGGCATTCAGATGCAAACCCATGCAGAGCATGGTAGTAGAAATCTGCCTGCGTGGTGATAAGGGCATGAGTCACTGTGGCCAGATCCTTTTGCTCCAGAAAAGCCGCTGTGGCCATGGTCTCTGCCTGCCTGTTGAACACAGCCACAAGTCCAAGTTTTGGACCTGCACACTCAGAGACAGTGCCACTCTGAAAGTCAGTACTGATGCTGACAGAGTAACACGATGAACAACAGTACCTCCATCTGGGTTCCCCTATAGGCTGTTTTGCCTCCACAACTTGACAGTCTCCAGGCACTAGGAGAAGGTTTCAACAACATCTCCAGCTGGGCCTTGGGTGGCAGTATAAAGCTCAGGATCATCAGCATATTGATGGTATTGCACCCTGTACTACCTGATGACTTCCTAACTTAGGGGAGGAAGGTGATGGACCTTGGGGGGGCCATCAATACTTCCCCTTGAAGGCAAAAGTCCAGCATAAATAAATAAATGTGTGAATAAAAACATAAGTACCCCCTATCCTAGAACTGTATTTCCATTCTGTCATCCAAAGGCTTCTGGGAAGTCCACAAGCAAGATCTGAGTGCAAGAGCACCATCCCAGTCATATTCTCCAGCAGCTGATCTCAAAAGCCCTTCTGTATCTGTTACTGGAAATAAAATGTAGTGCTGTAGCTACCAATTATTGATCGACTTACTATCAATCACTTTGTCTCATTCCCTTTGAAAATCACCCAAGAGGCAACCGGTCTCATTTCTGACTGCATCAAAAGAGCAACACAGGTTGTTGGGCAGATGGCCCAGTTTATAGTGGTTCTGGCTGGCATCCAGGTCCCATGTGAGGATTGCTCTGAATAGTTTGGGCATCCTTTACCAGCAAGGTTACTGAGAGTTTTTGTCACTGAAAGTTTTTGAGTGATAGTATCCAAGGGTATCCACCAAACTGTCTAGTAACCTTAATTTGTTTCATAGTTTGTCTCTGGGGAAATAGATAAGGCTCTTGGATCTGTTTGTGTTACCACTTGTATTCTGGATCCCCTCCCAGTTTTGATTATGAGGTTTTCAAAGGATTCCACCTTACTAATAATTGCCCAGACCATTGTTTCTTTGCTGCAGGCAAGATTTCCCTCCATCTTAAAGGAGCCCTTAAAGGAGTGTGGCCCTTGTTTAAAAACCATCTCTGGGCCTGTCAGCTGATACAGAACATTTCATACTGGGCCAACTTGGTGAACAAGCTGATGATGCTGTAGCTCTAGCTGATACCGCTTATCATAACCCTTTCAGTCTAGGTTTAGACTTGAATTTGGCCTCTTTTTACAACTCAGGAGGGCTAAAAACATACCTCTTCACTCAGGCCTTTTGCCTTTGTTGTTGTTACAACAAAATGTTACAAGTTTATTGCATTAAGTTTTAGGGTTTTAGTATTTCTAGTTTTCAATGATGGTTTCATGATGGTTTTTATTGTGTTACTGCAAGCCATGCAGAGCTATGAGGGAATGGGGGGTAGATACATTTTGTAAATATGTAAAAGCTGGCAGCCGTCATTGCATCATGCGTAGTGAATTCCACAGGTTTACTATGCATTAGGCAAAACATAGTTCTACATATAAATATGCATTTGTCTGTAGAACAACGTGGGCCAGGAATTGTTCTTTTTCTCTGCTTGCTATTGTGGAATTTAGATTAAAAGAAAAACAACAAAACAATTTTAGGGATCCTTATTATAGTCTGAGTGACTAATAATTAATTCCTAATTTCCTTTTCTATTTGCATGATTCCTTATCTTGGCCTAGTAAGAAGAAGCTGTTTTCATACAATGTCTTTCCTTTGGCTGGCTTTCTTCAGTTCTTCAATCGTTCTTAAAGTTTGTGTGTGGCTTCAAGTTTACAGGCTTTTTTCCCCTCCTATTTTTAGGATCTGGAATTAAATCAGCAACTAAAGCTGTCATGTTGTCAATCTCCTGGGAGGCAAGGCAAGGTTGTTTACTACAGGATATTATTCTGGGGCTTTGTCCAGTCCACTTTTAGATGACATAGTTGATGAGGTGTCTATCTTTCCCTGATGAGAGCAAAGAACTCACTCTAGGCATTTTCAAGCAGAGCTTCCCTTATATTACTTCTGGAGCATTGGCTTTGAAGAGGTATTATTTAAGCTGCTACGTATTATTGCCTCTTCTTGTGTTATAAAGCCATCTTTTCTATCAAATCTTCCAAGGGAGGTCTATCTTCCCTACAAGCTGGTCAAAGGAGATGTTTCTGGAATCAAGGAAGTGAGGCCCTTGTGCTATTTTTCTTGCACTTTCACTTTGTTTCCAGTTTAGGACTTGCTCTTCATTACCACAATCAACCCCAACTGGCATTGCTCAGGAGTTCTTCCAACAACACAACAGGCCAGCTTTTGTCCTGGCCTTGTGTGTTCTGAGATTCTAGGAATTTTTAAAGGCTTGGCAGCAATTGGCTTGTTTTTCAGGATTTCTATATTCAAACTGCATCTGACTGCAAAATGTGACGAGCACTCCACAGATAACAAGCCAAGATTAAACTGCTGTCCCCCCTCCCCTTCCTCAAGTGGAAAAGGCATTTTCTGCAAATAGAACCATTTTGGCCTGCCCAGCAGCTTGCGATACCTTTCTTTCACAGTAGAAAATAAGCATATAAATCAATCCAAAAAGAAGCAGATATGATCAGCATTAAAACTGGTACAGCAATAATAGAAAGCAAGAACACAAAAACTTGGGCCAGGCTTAATTGTCTTCTGTCATGCAGAAAGAATTTTCACTCTGAATTCTACCACCAGCCAGAGAACCAAGGGTAGCTGGGAGGTTTGCTCATTTAATTACTTATTTAGTTTATTGTTTTGATAGCCTGCACATCTCAAAGGTTTTTCGGCAGGTTACAGCAAGTTAAAATTGTGAATGCAACAAGAGCATAAATCAAAATTATCAAAACAACAATCATACAAATCAACAGTAATAAATCAACCTTTTCTGTAAAGCAGGTGCCCCAAAACCTTAGAGCTCACAGCCTAGTGAAATAAAACTGCCTTGAAAGATCTGCTAAAAACCACAAGAGAGAAAGCTTTGCAGACGTCTCCAGGTAAGAATTTCCAAATTGTGGGGGCTGCCAGAAAGACCTTTGCAGCTGCTTTATTCCTTTTTTTAAAATAGTAATTTTATTAAAGATTACAATTAAAAAGATAAAAACTAATGCAAACTAAAAAAAAGAATAAAAAGAAAAAATAGAAAGTGCAGAAAAGAAAAGAAAAAGATATAGAAGAAAAAATAGAAAAGAAAAAATAAGAATATAGTAAAGAAAAAGAAAAGAAATATATAAAGAAATTACTTCCCCCTTCATCACAAGCATAAACAATTTTAGTAACTTATCACCTTCTCTTAAAATACAACAATGATCTCTTCTTCCCATATCTATCTCTTATCTATAAACAAACTCTTAAAGCCTCGTCGTTCAGTCCTGATCAGCAAAAGTCCATAAAGGGTTTCCAGAGATAACAACATATCTATTTTAACCTTGATCTAATAAACCAATTTTATATTTCTTCCTTTTACTTTTTACAATCTTGATTTCTAATCCCTTCAAATAATGTCCTAGAACTTGATTTCTTTTCATTTTATCTTTGTCCCTTCTCACAAAATTCTTCAAAACTTTAACAAGTGTCTTTTGGAAATCCAATATAGGAAAGTTATCCAGGTCACTCTTTTGATTTGTTATTTGTATAATTAAAATTATACTTAAAATTAAATTAAAAGAACCTTTGAATTATTAAGACATCATTTGGTTTCTTTTATATATTCAGTGTAGCATCTTTTTCCATATCATTCTTGTAACCTATCATTTTTAAATCCACTTTCAGATCAGTCTCAGTCTTGTCCAGTAAAACCTGTTCCTCATCCATAACATCTTTTAAACACAGTCTATCTATAGAAGCACCAATCAGGAAAAAAGTGTCAACTGCCATTTCAGAAGGCCTTGGTGTGTGAAGTGAGGAAGACATCATCTCATCCTTTGCCTCAGGCTGTTCTTAGCTATTCCAAAGCCAAATAAGTCCAGTGCTCAGGTGTCAATTTCAGCCAAGAATATTTGAAGGGATATTCACCACCTTGAATTGACGTATCAAAAATAATAATAATAGTAATAGTAATAGTAATAGTAATAGTAATAATGATGGTGATGGTGATGGTGATGATGATGTCATCTATGCAGTTTTCTTGGCAATAATGCAGAAGTGGTTTGCCATTGCCTTTTTCCCAGAATGTTTTTGCAGCTTCTAAAGCCCCTGGATTCCCTGAAGATCTCTCCTCCAATTATTTATTTAACTACAATTATAAGGCTGTCAAACTCTACAATGACTTTGCTTAGCATCTCAATCCAGACAAAATCAGCTAGTTATTGCCACAAATAAAATCAAGTCATATGCGTAAGTCTCCATTGTTGTTCTGGAAACACTAGGGAGCTGTGGGAGAGAAGAGGCTATTACAGAGTTGCAAAATTACTTCTGGAAATTATCTTCTGGAAATTATCTGCCCTGTGTTGCTGCTGGTTTCCATGAAGTTCAGGAGCATCCAGCAAAATATGGCCTCAGTGGCTGGGAAAGATTATATAGGAGAAGCTGTTCCTTCAATGATAATCAGACTCAGGTGGTATAGTCCTTCATAGGTAGGTGTCAGCACCTTGGACCATGTCCAGAAACAATATAGGAGAGAAGTAGTATATTCTTCTGTACCTGAGACAGTCAATGCATACAGCTCTCAGCTGTATTTTTGCAACTCCTGGACACCCCAAAATATTGCTACCAAAAATTGGTAGCAAATATCACAGTCAATCCAAAATGGTGACAAGTGTGTTCTATGTTTGGAGGACCATTTCATGGTCCACAGGTCTCAAGTGGCGCCTGATTTTCTCCTACTTTTGGCCATTGCTCTGAAGTCTGGAAAAATGATTTCATACATTTAGAGAAGCAGCAGAAATTAGAGATGAGAGACCAAGAAGAGACAAGGAAGAAGTCAAGGGTAACTTTTCCCATCTACTGAAGGTGCTTTCAGGGATACCTGATCAAGCTGGAATATTTCAAGCCAAGCACAATCCAGGGGGGTGATAACATCCTTTATTTTTTCAGTCCCAAACTGACAACCTAAAGAGGATTCAGTCCATGGCTCAGTTTCACTTAATGAATTATAAACCTGGCTATGGTGAGATCATTGTAGATCAGACGGATCTGATAGCATGGGAGAAGACAGGAGTTTCCTGGAGTATCAGCAGAATCTGCCACTTTGTTCTGTCTTCTTATGCAATGGGATGTCACTCTGCAGCAGTGGTGCAAATTATCCCGTGCAGGAAGGAAGTCAAACCATAAGAATGTAATGCTAGATTTCTAAAAAAGGAAAGAGGCAATGTATTACCTTTCAAAAGGAAGTACAGTTAGACTGCCTGTTTGACCCATAGCTGCTAGTTGTGAAATATGGGCTGGGTTGTAATAGCAGAAGAAAAATTAGGGTACTCTAGTAAGGAATTTTTGACCCAACTGACTGAATTAACTGGCATCTATTCCAGGATTGTTCTCCATGGTCTTGTGGTATTGTTGGATTGTTGTCTAGCACACATCCAGACAATGTTTATTGGTGGCTAGTCATGTGCAAGTTTCTAAGAACTAGCAGCATTTTAAATACTCAAAAAAGTTAAAGCAGGTTAAGAGGTCCATATTAGCCTCATCACTCCTGAGTTTTCAAAGGTCCCTCCAGACCTGGTTATGTCAGCAGTCCTGGGGACCTCAGGGAAGAGGTGAACTAGTGAAGGGGTCTATTATTAACATCCCTTTGCCTATTGTTTTCCTTTTCTGTTTTAGTTCTGTTTTTATAGTTTTTAATGTTTCTAATAATTATTATGTAACAGTTTTATATATGTTTGTTTATATATTTATTGTTTTATTATATTGTTATACGCTGCTCAGAGTCACTTTTTGTGAGATGGGCAACCATATAAATTTGATCAATCAATCAATCAATCAATCAATCAATATGAAGGCTGCTTCAGGCAGTTTGTGACATGATGGACTGTGATAGACTACAGTAACGCACCAGGTTCTCAGGAAGGAGAGAGCACATTCCAGGAAGTACAGTCTGGAACTGATTGTGGGAAGAGGAAGAGATTTAGGATAGCCACTCCCTAGAATCTCCCAGGGTATATCCACTAGGTTAGAGTTATACAGATTTAGTCTGGCAAGATTCTGTCTACATCGTGTAGGCAACAAAAGAACTGAACTTGGCTGTTGTTCTTGGGTTGGGACTGACATGGACTTACTTGAGAGCCATGATCTATCTTCCAGGAACAAGCTTTTATTCCTCTCCCCCCACCCATTCCATGATTTTTAATTATCTATTACAGGTAGTCCTCATTTAGCAACCACAATTGGGACTGGCAATTTGGTCATTAAGCAAAGCAGTCATGAAGTGAAACCATGACTGTGCTTATAATCTTATTTCAGCTTTCCTTTGTTTTACAGACCTGTGAAGGTCGTAAATGCGAGGATTGGTCATAAAGTCATTTGTTCATTACTGTTGTAACTGTGAACGGTGGCTAAATGAGGCGATCTCTAAATGAGGACTACCTGTACCTAAATTACAAGGGAAACCATGGCTCTACCCAAATCTAACTAACTTGCAAATGTATAAAACTCAATAATAAATTCAGATTATTCATTTGTACTTAATCTGAAATCATGCAGGGCTTTAAAAATACTCAGCTGATTTCTTTAACAAAATGAGCTGCATTAGTTTGCATCCACTGAATCTGTACATTAGGAGAAGCCTTCCTGCTGATGTGTGAGAAAGAGAGTGGTTCACTCCACCATCTATGGGTTCCCTCCCACCCCTGCAGCATCTTTGGAAAGTCTCTGACAGACTAAGAAATTTCCCCAAATAAATGTCCTTTAGATACTTGGACTTGCAATTCCTTGCTTACTGGGAAAGATGACAGTTATAGTCCAGCAGCCTAGAGATCTCTAACCTAGGGAAGATTGTTCCAGAACCAGTTTCCTAGCAGAAATCTGGGCTGATAGGTTTCATGCCCTCCAGACATCCTGTACTTAAAGTGTCTTGGTTGGTGGGAAGTTGGTTACTATAGTCCAGCAGAAAGTTCCAAGCTGGGCAAGGCTGTTCTAAGGCCAACTTGCACTGGAATTCAATGGAAGTCTTTTTTTTTTTTAATACAATTTTATTAAAGTTTTTTTTTTAAAAGGAAGATAAAAGCTAATGCAAACTAATCTGAAGTAAGAAAAAGAAAAGAAAAGAAAAAGAAAGAAATCAAAAAGAAAGCTAAAAGTGCAAGTAAGGGGAAAAAAATAAAGAAAAATAGAAAAGAAAGAAAAAAAATACAAAGACGTAGCTTCCAATCTTCTTTACAGCAGTTATAAGTACAATTGTAAGCTTACTTCTTACTCTATGGTTACAACATAACTCTCTTCTTTCTATAATCTATCCTGTCTAATCATCAAAACCATAAATCATAAGTTCATTTTTTTCAGGAGCTGGTTGATATATGGAGACAGAAAAATGGCAATTCAGGAAACTACACTATTTTTCTGAAAGACATAGATTCTTTTCAAGAATAGACATGATTTGGACTTCAAAGAACTTTGGTATTAAGATTTCTAAGGAAGAGATATTGCCAAAGACTTTTTCAGATCATAATCCTGTGAATTTGGTTTGTAAAAGCAACTCTAAATCTTTTAGATGGAGACTAAATGAAATGTTGCTAGAGAAAGAAGCAATAGTGGAGGATTGTAAAAAGAAATTAAAATAATTTTTTGAAAACAATTAAGGTAAAGGCACTGATTTAAGAATGGTTTGGGATGCAAGTAAAGCTTTTATTAGAGGTTATTTTATACAATATAATAGTGAACTTAAAAAGAAGAGTCAAGAGAAATTACAAGTTATTTTGGATGAAATAAAGAGAAAAGAAGAATAAAAGAAATTTCCAGAAAAAAAACCTTTAAAATTTTCTAGAAATTAAAGAAATTTCTATATTCCAGATAAGTATTTCTCAACAAATTAAGCTTTTACAACTACAATTATCTATGTTAACAGTAAGAGAAATGGAAGTACAAATGAATTATGTAAAGCAAAAAAAAATTGAGTTTGCAAATAAACCAGGGAAGTGGCTAGCATATAAATTACAAAAAGAAAAAAAGAAAATGATATTGAAATTCCATGAGGGAGATACTATATTAATGGACAGTGTGACCATATAAAAAGCATTCCATCAATATTATTCCAATTTATATAAAGGAAGTGACATCTCTCTAGAGAAAACAGATGAATATCTAAAGAAACAAAAATGACTGTGGATTACAGAGGAACCTAGACCAATTATGAATGGACCTATAATAATAAGGGAAGTTTCTGAAGCCATAAAAAAGATTAAACTAGGAAAGGTGCCTGGACCAGATGGATTATCAGGTTCTTATTATAAAAGTTTTGAGGATGAACTTTTACAACTTTTAAAAAACACAATGAACTCTATCCTACAGTGAGGAAAGATGCCAGAGACTTAGAAAGAGGCCAATATAGCATTAATACCCAAAGAGGGACAAGATTTGACTTTAACAAGAAACTATAGGCTGACATCATTATTGAATAATGACTACAAGTTGTTCACAACGATTCTAGCTGATAGACTGAAAATAATTTTGCAAAAATTTATTCATGAGGATCAATGTGGGATTTTACCTAAAAGACAGTTGAAGGACAATGTTAGAAATGTGTTGGACATTTTGGAATATTTGGAGCAGCATAGAGCCAGTTTGGAGTAGTGACTAAGGCACCAGGCTGGAAACCAAGAGACCGTGAGTTCTAGTCCTGCCTAGGCGCAAAGCCAGCTGGGTGATCTTGGGCCAGTCACTCTCTCTCAGCCCTTGGAAGGAGGCAATGGCAAACCACTTCTGAAAAACGTTGCCAAGAAAACTGCAGGGACTTGCCCAGGGCAGTCTCTGAGAATTGGACACGATTGAACAGATTAAAAAGAAAAAAGAAAAACAAGCTGCATTGATCTTAGGTGCAGAGAAGGCCTTTGACAACTTGAACTGGGCTTTCTTGTTCAAGGTTTTGGAAGAGATGAATTTTGGAGAGAACTTTATAAAATGGTTAAGACTGATCTACACTTCACAGAAAGTACAAATAACTGTTAAGGGAGATCTAACAAAACCCTGTGAGAGACAAAAAGGAACAAGACAGGGATGCCCACTGTCTCCTCTCTTGTTTATTTTGGTTCTTGACATGCTGAATATAAGATGAGATGATTGTGGGAGTAAAGATTAAAAAAGAAACTTTTGCAGATGACTTGGTGTTGGTTCTGGAAAATCCATTAAAGGAAATTGAAATATTAATTGGCAAATTAAAAGAATTTGGTGCATTACCAAGCTTCAAGATTAATAAATAAAAGATGGTGGGGTTTTTTTTCTTCCTAGTGTTTTCCCGCAGATAAGTAAGAATAGGGGGGAAAAGGGTCCACTTTTTTTTTCCAGATCAAATTGATGTTGATCCATTGGAATTTACTGACCAGCTTGTCACCCAATGGATCAACATCAATTTGATGTCATGGGCTGAGAGAGAGTGACTAGCCCAAAGTCACCCAGCTGGCTTTCATGCCTAAGGCAGAACTAGAACTCATGGTCTCCCAGTTTCTAGTCTGGTGCCTTGATCAGTAGACCAAACTGGCTCTCTAGCAGAAGACAAAGATGTTAATAAAAAATGTGAAAATAGAAGATCAAACAGAACTGATGAATAAAACAGTTTTAAGATTAAGAAGAAGGTAAAATATCTGGGTATCACAATGACAAATATGAATTGCATGTTATTTCAAAATAACTATGTCAAGACATGGGATGAAGTTAAAAAAGATATGTTAAGGTAGGAGAAGTTACAATTGTCATTGCTGGGAAGATTTCTGTGATAAAAATGAATGTCTTGCCTAGAATGATGTTTTTGTTTTAGACAATACCTGTTCTGACAACTGATGCACCATTTACACAGTGGCAGAAGGATATATCTAAATTTGTGTGGCAGGGGGGGAAAACCACATTAAATATAAGGTGTTACAAGATGCATAGAAAAGAGAAGGACTTGGTTTACCTGATTTGAAATTGTCTTTTCCAGCTTCCTGTTTGGTTTGGATGAAAGACTGGGTATTGCTTAGAAATAGAAGGCTTTTGGAGTTAGAAGGACATGACCTGAGATTTGGGTGGCATGGATATTTGTGGTATGATAAAGTCAAGGTTAATGTGGATTTTAAAAATCATTATGTTAGACATGTCATATTGAGAATATGGAATAGATACAAACCCAGGTTGTGCCCAAAAACACCTTTGTGGATTTCAACACAAGAAGCATTTTATAGATGAGAATTTTTTTTTTTTTTATCTGCGCTCAGTCGTTACCGACTCTGCAGTGACTGCTTGGACGAGTCCTTGCAGTTTTCAAGGCAATTGTTTCGGAAGTGGTTTGCCAGAGCCCCCTTCCTAGAGCAGAGCCCAGCTGGCGAGCGCAGGAGGCGGGGTTTCCGTTGCTTCGCGCCCTTTTCGGGCGCGCGCGGTTTTTCGTGCTTACCAGCAACTGCTCCCAACTCCTTTTTTTGCAAGGCGCCGCCAGCATTTTTCCTCCCACCGGAGTGAGAGTCCCCATTTATCTACTCACGTAAGTTTTCGAACTGTTGGGTTGACAGGAACTGGGGAGGAAACAGGAGCTCACTCTGCTACGCGAAGACTGGACTCGAACCGCTGAAGCGTCGACCATTTCTGGCCAGCAACTTCCAGCGTCATTAAGCCGCTGCGCCACCGCGTCCCCTTAGAGAAATAATAGGCAAACACAAATGGTTAACTTGTCACAAGATACTAGAATTTTGTCAAGGGGAATGTAAAATAAAATCAAGGGAAGAACTGGTGGCAGAGGGATATAGTTGTCAGTGGTTCTCTTATTTACAATTATTAGAAAGATTTAAAATAGATAAAAGAATTTATGGTTTTGAATATTGTAAGACTGAGTTTGAAATAGAATTGTGTACAAATGATGGACATGTAATTGCTAAAATGTATAAACTTTTATTGACATTGCAACTGAAGAACAAGTGAAAGAATATATGATAAAGTGGGCTAAAAATTTTGGTTATAGTATACAGATGGAACAAGGGGAAAATATGTGGTTGAAAGGACTGAAATCTACACTATGTTATAATCTTAAAGAGATTTTTTTAATAAATTGATGTACTGTTGGTATATGTCACCAGATAAATTGTCTAGAATATATAAAGGCACTTCAAATTTATGTTGGAAATGTGAACAACAAGAAGGGACATTTTACTATGTTTGGTGGACGTGTAAGAAAGCTAGAAAATTCTGGATTCAAATACATACACCAATTCAGAAGATTTTAAAGATTAATATGCAACTGAGACCAGAGGTTTTTCTTTTGGGATTGATGGACAAACAGTTGGAAAAAAGTTATGGAACTTTGTTTTTGTACATGATAATTGCAGCGAGATTATAGTATGCACAAAGGTGGAAAGATTTGGCATTACCTACAATGGAGGAGTGGTTGGTGAAGATGATGGAACTTGCTGAGAAGTTCAATGGTAGTTTGAAGATAAAGCAAAGCAGATAATCTCTTCAGTGCAACTACAAGTGGGCCAGAAGGGTTTTCTGCTTGCACAGCAAGATCTTTGAGCTGAAGTCTCCATTTTAATGTTACTCAAAGAAAAAAAAGTTACACAATGGGGTATATCCCTCAAAAATACAAAATGTTCTCCTGGCATGGGAACCCAAATAAAACAACACTGGATTGGTATCAGATTACCAGAATATGAAGGCAAAGGAAAATGTGAAAAAAAACCATCCATTTTCACCTTCCCAAATCAAATAATGTAAAAGGCCATGAAGATACAGAATCATCAATGTATGATGAGCAGAGCTCCTGGCGTGCTTCAGCCATTACCCATTTTCTATGTGGAATGTGACCTGTTCATCTACGATGACTCCTGGGTGATTTGTGGAATTATCACCTCTCAGTTTAACCAACTTCACTGGACTGTTAGGAGGTGAGTGAGTGTGCTAAAACTGGGGGAGACCTAAGTTCAAACCTCCAATTATTCAGGAAGTTTAGAATGTGGGGGCTATTACAAAGAAAGCCGAACCCTTAGCCCACATGTCCTGCGCAGCAGGGGGGACGGAATTCTCAGCAGCCTTTCTGTGAATGGGTTATATCCATTGGATGAGCAGGACCATACTTGGCAAAGTGGTTAATTAATGACAATGGAAATAGTAATAGAAAAAGGGATGAAAAGGAGTGGATGCACAACAGGGGACCATGTTTGGTTCCATTTTCACATCCTGGTTGCAGCTTCTAAATCCTTTTGATGAAATAGATGTATGCTTAGCTGTCTTGTCTGGCTGTCTACAAGCATTGGGCTCTTTCCTTTTCATATGTGGAAATGCTTTCTGTAATGAACAAGTTAGCATATCTGAAAATATCCAGAGAGAAAAGGTGCATTATTTTCTTTAATTACACAGAGATTTGTATTATGTTCAGCTGTTACTAAAAAAAAAAAAAGCTCATGTTCATGTTACTGATCATTTGAATAAATCCATATCAAATGAGCAATAAATAAATTATAAAGCAGAATTAGCTTTTCAAACATTTTTAGTGTAAATAAAGGAAGATGGTTTAATCAAACAATGATCTAAGATTTTAATACTCTATCTTTCCTTCACCAGCAGATGTAAGAACAGCAACAGAAATCCCAGAACTTAATTCAGTGGACAGTCCAGCTATTCATGCAGCTGCTTCAGGAGCATAAACAGTACCATTGTTAAAATTAGCAACTTAGTGTGCAGATAGTAAAATTGTGTAAACAGCAAGTTAATTAGGCAACAAGGAAGAAGGAAAAGAGTGTCTCTTATTTTCCACGCTTTAACTTCAAGTGGTATTTTCACATGTGACACTAAGCATGTATTCCATTCTTCTATATGTCAGTTGTAAATGTGATTGATGTAATATAGATGGTGGATTTTAAACAGATGCACATTCTAGCCAGAATGGGATTTTTATCCAGTTTAAGTCTTTGTCAATAAATAATAAGGAAATGAAGGAAATATTCTTCAAGCATATCCTCTGATGTTTCCATTGGATTTTAGTGCAATGCAACATCAGACAGAAAGGATGTGAGTCTGTGTGAGTCTGAGCATTCTGCTGGTTTGCGCATAGATGGGTCTATATATACAGTCGGTGAGCTGCCATTTCTGAATATATGGCTGTAGAGTTATGATCACAGGGAAGTTATTGACTTAAGAGGTGTAAACCCATTTCATAAATCATGTGATTGTGGTACATGACATGTGGCTACATGTGCTGACACTCAAACAGAGATAAGACAAGATAGCAAGTGATGTTCTCCTTTCCAGTGTTGTTTTATGGCTTTAAAACCTTTTCTCTATTGCAAAAGGCCCAAGTAAAATGTGGCTAATACAAAGAATACCATAGATTGTGTTAAATCTGCCACAAGGATGCACTGTCCTAAGTATATGTGTGCCACTGCAAATTTTGTTTGCAATTATGGCCCTCTCTGCATTTGATACAGATGGATGATTGGCACTCTCACTTATGCTTTTACTTGCTCTGTTTTATTAATTTAAACAATTTGTAACTTATTCAGTCTTAACGTTCTTCCATACAAGGGTTCCTTGCTTTCATTTATCTTTTACTACAGCCCAATACTGCCTCATTGATTCTGCATAAACTTGAACTCTGTTTTGCTCCAACCCTAACTGTGGGCTTATACTCACATCCTCCTCTTAACTGTGACATGAATACACCCCAGTAATTGGTTTTATACAACTTCGCTTCATCTCATCCTCAGTCCACAGTGGAGACAGCTTAAAGTTATCTTTAGCTGTTCTAATGTTAAAGTACAAGTATTTTCTCTCTTCTTCTCACACAGTTTTGACTGTGGACCTGATCCAGCATGCTTCCATTGACAATGTGATTGATAACACAGTAGGGGTTGGAATCTGCTCAGTCCCTTTGGCTGCTTGAGGCTATTGCAGGCAGGTTCCTTCTACTCCAGTAGTAGGTCACTGTCTTCTCTGGCCATTTTGGCTTCAGGTGCAGAAAAAACTCAACAACTAGCCTCCATTGAAGCCCCTGTCTGAGTAGTACCTGACCAGCACTTTCCAAAATACTAGTCAGGTCTTACTCAGTCCCCTTATATACATAAGTTTACTATCTTTTAGAAAGAGCACTAGGTCTGTTTTTTAAAGAAACTAGACCTGGGTTTAAACAACATATTTTGGCCATTTCTCCCTTTCTAGCTTCTCCTGAGATCTGGGCACACCACTTCAGGAGACAGAACAAACCTGGGAAAATCATGATGCAGCTCTGTGGGAGCTCTTTTGGGGACCATTTTTGTAGGGGAGGAGAAACCTTGTCCAGGTTAGTTGGAGAGAGGGGGATTAGAAGCAGTGCCCTGCTTGCCCTATTGTGTGTTGAACCCCGGTGTGGAAATCCAAGCAATCACCAACATACTGAGTCACTGAGAAGGAGGGAGGCATTGTCATGGGACTTTGTTTTTATATATACAACTGCAGTGAGACTATTATATGCTGAAAAGTGGAAAGGTTCAACACCACCTACAGCGGAGGATTGGTTGGTGAAGATGATGGAACTTGCGGAGATGGCTAGATGAACCTATTTGATCAGAGAAAAAACAATATTTACATTCATGGTTGACTGGAAACCTCTTATAGACTTTTAGCATGAAATGGGAAAAATGCATTTATGATTTGTGGTTTTGATGATTTGAAAAAAAATGCATATTAGAAAAAAGGGAGCTTTTCTTGTAATCACAGTGTAAGATAATTTTGCAAGTGTACTTATATTTGCTGCAAAGGCAATCAGAAGCTTCTTTCTATTTTATCTTTTTTACACTTTTTTTTCTGCACTTTTGCATTTTCTCTCTCTTTTTTCCTTTCTTCTTTACTGTTTCTACTTTTTATTAGTTTGTGTTAGTTTTTACGTGCTTTGTAAAACTTTTAGGAAAAAAAATATTTAAAAAAAGAGGCAGGGAAGCATTGCTTAGGATGTGCCGGCTTCTTTTTCTTGCAAGCCACTCCTCCACCTTGCCTTCCTCCTGTTTGAATTTTTGCAGAGTGCCTGATGCACAAAATCCCCTTGAAGCCCTTTCTGGAAGTGGCCCTTTGTTTGATGGGCTCATGCCAGAATGCCTCTCTGTTCCTGTGACTTTTTCTCATCATACCTGCTCTTTAGTTTTTGTGTTCTCCTCGTGAGTTTCTTGCACGCACAATCTTTCCAGCTAGCCTTCCCTGCTTCCACTGCTTGCAGTCCTTTCCTGAGCAGCATGCCCACCACAGTTTCCATAGATGACACCCCAATAAATGTTTCCATCTCTTCTTTCAAAACAGCACTAGACTTTTGTTCAGAAATAGCCTAACAGGTTGCCTGTGTGGGGCACCTCCGTGTCTGTAACTTCTTATGCAGGTAGCTTGCTAGGTGGGTAAGCACATGGTTCAAAGAGCCCACCCACACTCCCCCAGCCTATTAACCAGATATTGCTCTTTTTCTTGCCTTCTTTTAAAACAAAGAGGGAAATGTGTAACCCAAGCCTCTTTCATGTTGTCCTCCTCAAATTCTCCTGTTAAGATCGGGTGGGATATCCCTCAATTCTGGAGATGTGATTTTCCATCAGCGTTAGGCAGGGCAGGAAAGGATATGTATGTTAACAGTTAACTAACTTATCAATATTAAGAATAATTCCCCAAACTTTCCAAAACAAAGCTCCAACCCCACCCACTCCTAGAATGCAAACACGTCACTGCGCCACTGCTGTGCCCGTGCTTCGCTCCCTAAAATCGATTAATTGATTAAAACTTTCAGTTGCCAGCCACAAAAAGATAAACTGTCCCTGATTTAAAGTAGGGTGGTTTATTTATTTGTTTGTTGTTTTTACTGGTTTTAAAATAACAACAGAAAAAGAAAAGAAACAAAACACAAAGTTAATTATAATGCAAACACATTCTAAAAGAAAAGTAGGATGGTTTTAAAAAACTTCGGCTCTCAGCTGCTTCCACTAGACAATCAGCAGCTCTCCAGACTATTCTCTCTTCTTTCTTCAGGTGGAGGTGATCATACAGGAATACTTGCCCTTCTTAGGATAAATGGAATCTTAGGCCTGTAGGAAGAAATGCAAAAAAAGTGATTAAAGGCTCAGCTTGCACAAGGAAGGATGATCCCCTTTTCATTCCCATGAGGTTCATCTCTCCCTGGTGTCAATACAATCTCTGGCACCCTGAGGCAAAAGGTGCCTTATTGAATCAAGCCACCAAAAGTCTTTTTCTAATAGTGCATCAAGCTGTTTTTAAATCTTTTTTTATATATATATATATATCGCACTTCCCACATCAAGCTTTCAAGACTCCACAATAAGTCTATATCTGGGCAACAGCTAAAGGGAAGGGAACTAATGAATTGGCATCAATCAGAGCTTCCAGCTGCAGTATCTAAGTTGCCACAGAAATTATTCACTTCTTGTCAGAGGCTGAGAAATAATTTCCCATTAATAGCCAAACTTAGCTACCAAATCCAAATGACTTCTGTGAAATAAGGCCACGCAGCAGCTGATCAATTTTGGACTTAGGGCACAAAGAAATTACATATTCAAACCAAGCCCGCATAACCATTTGGTAGGTTTTTTCCCTCAGGGTAGCCTGGAAGCCACAATTCAAAACCAGTGGTGCAGCTGCCAGCCTTACGTGATGGTTGCAAGTAAGATTATGGCAGAGGACCTACTGTGCTGCTTCTCCGTCCCATGCATGCACCCAAGCATGTGCGCAGACAGAAAGTGAGACAAGCACTGACTGTCCTTCCAATGTGTAGAAGGGACAGGAGCTGGCTAGCGGAAGCCTCTGAATCCTAAGCCAAAGTCTCCCTGCAAGCAGGAAGTCCTGACTCGCTTTTAGGAAGCTTTTGCCGGACTACACATAAGGGAAAAAAATAATAAACTTCTATAATTAAACCTGACAAGGAGCTTGCTATAAGCTTGCTTAAATGAGCTCCTATGCCAGTCTCGGCCTTTAAACTGAGACTAGGATCTGAGGAGTGTTGTTATTCGGTATGGTGACATCGTGTATGCTCTTCACCCTGGCTCTTATGTCTGATCAAAGAAACTTAAACAACCAATACATTAGTTGTGGCAAGACAGTATCTCACATCTGCCTTCAGCAAATGAGTTGCATAGTTCACCATCCTCTGTTAGAGTCTGGCCTATTTTCATGCCTGCCATCCTGGCCCAACACTGAACTGTCAGCAGAGAAGCACAAGCCAGTTGGGCCACTGGCTTTCTGAGAAACTGGTCCAGGCCAAGTGCTCAAGGTCAGATCCTGATCTGCATTATGCCAATACAAATTTGCAGTCAGCAAATTTCCACTGCAGGGGTTGGGGCAAAAGAGGAGGGAATGCATGGAGAAACAAGCCTTTGGTCCTGTTTTGTCTGATGGAGGCAGATAAACAAGAAAAGTGAACACATAGGTCATTATCTGTTTGTACTTTTCTGTAAGGACTCTGGAAACACAAAAACGCTTTCAAGTTGGCAGGCAAAAGCATGCAGGAGAAGCGGAGGCAGCAGCAGCAGCGAGAGAACGGTCAGCATTTTCCAAGCAGGAACAGACAGCTGCTGCGAAGAGCCGAAGGATGAGCACTCTGTGAAGCCTTGTGACAGCAGAAATTGAGGTAAAAAATGAGCTTGCTAGCCTCAGTTTGATTCCCGTTTGCTACTAGAAGGAAGGAAGGAAGGAAGGAAGGAAGGAAGGAAGGAAGGAAGGAAGGAAGGAAGGAAGGAAGGAAGGAAGGAAGGTAGAAAGAAAGAACGAAAGAAAGAAAGAAAGAAAGAAAGAAAAAGAAAGAAAGAAAGAAAGAAAGAAAGAAAGAAAGAAAGAAAGAAAGAAAGAAAGAAAGAAAGAAAGAAAGAAAGAAACCACAGCACAGATTGTTACCATTTAGTCACAGGAAGCCAGGACAGTTGGGAGCAGATGATTAGGACATACATATGAGGAAATGTATTCACTGAGTGTCTTGGAGGGAAAAACACTGTAATTCATGGTGCAAACTGGGGGGACGTTTTATCGGAAGGTGAGCAAAGGGAATGTCCGTTTTAGTTTTTTTACTTTCTGACTTTAGTATGATGGGCTAGATTGTTTTTTTAATTGTCTTTTTTTTTAAGTTTCATCACAGGATCTGAATGTCAAAGGGTTAATTAATTGCTTACACAAATACTTATTAAAGATGAAAGATAAAGCCTCATCTGAAGCCATGGGCCTGATGTGGCCACTTTCATCAGATACACCTAAGTACGTCTACCAGATCTGGGTAGCAAAAATCTGGACGACCGCTAGATGGCAGCAAAGAGTTTCAGATCTGGTAGCCTTGCATCTAAGAAGAATTAAGACGGAGTGACCAACAACCCAGGTTCTCTCTAGAGATTTTGGATTGTTCACAGCCCATCACAAGTGAACCTCTTCTGTGTGACTTGATACTCTCCTCTCTGATTACTCAGGCATGGCAGAAGAGGGCAAAAAAGAACTAGAAAGCCTGCTTGTGGGAGGGAATGACATTCCAAGCTTCTCTCAGCTGTCAGCAACCAGATTTCAGAGCTGGTCTTAGATGGAAGAGCAGAAATGTTGATTGCCTGCTAAATATGTTTAGATTCTGTGTGGTATTGCTACTGCCAGGAGATATTCCTTGCATTTGCAGAAAGCCCCAACATCTTTTCTAGCTTCTGTCCACCCCATGTAACCATGTCAGCTATTTTTTCTGACCCCAGCTCCCATGTCTCTTGAAGGATCTTTTTGCCCAGAAGAGTTGATGCAACAGATACTTACTTTTGTTTTCTAGGTGCCATAGGAAAGCATCTGTATGTTGATATATGTACAACATATTTGTTTGCATCAGATGATGTAACCCCTTGACTTATCAGCATCAGATGTTGGAATGCAAAGATGGAAAGATGAAGCTTGCTTTGTGATGTCACCACACATACATCATTAAATTGATGGAATCGCAGTTTGCTGCAGATGCATGTGTGCCTAGGTAGTTCAAGTCTGGACTGACCTCACATACTCAAGTTGCCCGTTGGATCTGTCTGTCCCTGAAATGGATTCCCATTCCAATTACTTTTTTGGGATCAATAAGGTCTTCCTGGTTTCTAATGTATCCCTGCAATTTTTAGTGGTTCTTTGCACTTGTCTCCTGTTTGTCCTCTATTCTTTTTGCTTTTTGGTTCTGTAGTGGTAGAACACCTACTTTGCATGAAGTTGCAGAATGGCTGTAATTCTGATAAACAGAATAAATTGCCCTAGATGGCTTGATCTGGTTCCTTCATATCTTCACAGATAAGTGGAATGTAAGAAGAGAAACTTGATCCCACCCCACCTCCCATTCCAGGAATGCATGTAGCTTCTTTCAGTGATTTAGGGAGGTGGGTTTTGGACAATTCTTTCAGTAGACTGAAGCCATTTGGCTCCCATGCTGATACTGGCTAGAAATGAAGTTGGCTTAAGAAATTGCTATCCAGATTTCAAGCTTTAGCAATGACGCTGCTCAGGTGCTCTCACCTCAGCCTTTGCTGTCAATCCATAGAAATGTCTTTGGGAGCCTTGTTAGGAGAGCTACCACAAGCCAAGCTGATACTGGATTCTACTGGAAGGCACATTCATGCTGGGAGAAAAAAAGTGGAACTATTTTGTTCTGTCTCTTCTTTGTGATTGTGAGGAAGAGGTTGAGTTTTGCTTGCCTTCTTGCTGTACTCAACTGCATAAACACATTCTCACCCTCACACAAGCACACACCCCCACCCTTATGTACAGAGAGAATCCTTTCCACCCCTACCCTTTTTTCTTGCAGGCTTTCCTGCCCCTCCCCCCCCAAACTAGCCACCCATCCTCCTGTCTCTTTATTGTTTCCATGCTTTTAGGTTACTTCCAGGCAATCAATTTTAAAAGTAAAGAGAGGGGAGGAGAGGATAGGAAAGGAAAGGAAAGGAAAGGAAAGGAAAGGAAAGGAAAGGAAAGGAAAGGAAAGGAAAGGAAAGGAAAGGAAAGGAAAGATAAGATCTACTGTTTCACTGGCTCATCAGTTGGCTGGTTAAAAACAACAACAAAAATAAAAGTCCATTATTTCCTTGGTTGACCAGTTGCTTGGGGCAAGGTAGAGGATGACATTGTACAGTATGTTCCTGTCTTCAGAATTGCTAAGTAGAATGTCCTTATACTGGGGCAAGCATTTTGCCTCACCTTTAAAACCAACCAATGCATCCATGAAATGTTATGTACAGAAGTTATTTACTATTTTCTGTACTTGATTGCATGAAAACATCTGATTAAAAAAAGAAAAACAAATATCTGAGACAACCTAAGAAGTAAATGGTCAAGAGGAACTTGGAAGCTGATGAGAGCATGGGTACTCCTGCTGTTTTCTTATTTGGGGGAACCAATAAGAAGACTCCACAGACCCTCAGATTGGAAATAGCAGTTTGTGGGGGAAATAACAGGACACCAGAATCACTTTATTAGGGCCAGCTACCCTGTTACAAAGAAGTGAGTAAGCCTACAAGCTTGTCAATATTAAGCAAAGGAGGAAGTGGGAGGGATATGGAAAGAGAGAAATGGATGTTGCTAGACATGCCAGAAAACCCCACGTCTGCAATTAAAAATAGCTCTACAATGAAATGGAAGACTTCTGACACAGACTTACTTAGGATGATCATTCTTGATACCCAAAGACCTTAAGTTGTGAGTGGTTCTGCTAGGAACATAGACTTCCACATCCAAATACAGATTTGGGTGCCAAAAGCTTTTCCCCAGCATTCTTTCTATTCCAGTTGTCCCCCTTCCACCAACCCCACTTTATTTATTTATGTTGATTTATACAGCCACCCATCTCACATATGTGATTCTAGGTGGCTTACAATAAAATGGATAAAACAGATAGAATGCACAATATAAAAATAAAAACACACAGCAGCCGAGCATCATAAAAACAGCCATCAACGAAGCCGAGAGATGGGCTCCATCATGCACCTGGGGGCCCAGGCACAAAACCAAATTTTGAGAGCCTTACAAAAGGCCAACAGGATTAACCTAATCTCAGGTGGAATAATATTCCACAGGGCAGGCGCTATGGCAGAAAAGGCTCTCCTTAGCCAATGGGACCCAAAGCATGCCCCTCCTGCCAGATAGGATGGGTAGAAACAACTGGGGAGAGACTTTACCAGGCAGCAGCAAAAAACAAAGAGGAGTACACTCTTGCTATCAAATTTGTCCAATTTAGGAAAGAACGTAGGTATATTGAGGCGAGAAGCTATAGCTGCACCCAGCACCTTGATTGCTCAGTCAAGGAATCTTTCGGGTCCCATGTGAGGGTAGTGTGGAGAGTATCTTGCCCACAGGTGCCACCTACCATGGCAGCAGGACTGCAGCAAAGCTTCACATCCTAGCCCTACATCCAAGACAGGCTTGGATTTGTAAAATAATCTGCCCCCTCCTGTGTATGTATTTGCCTCTCTCTTCCCATGCACATGCACTTTGGAGCTTCTCCTTCGTTTCTGGCTTCTTGGTTCAGTCCCACCTCAGTTTTTGCATCCGTGCATAGGCAAACCTAGCAATGGTGTGCAGGAGAGAAGCAGCATGTGCAGAAACAGGGCAGCTCGTGGAGCAGCAGCCAGAAATGGGAGCTGGCAGGGGAGAAATATTTTTCTTCTCTAGAAGGAAGCTGGTCTAGTTGTGTGATTCAGAGCAGGGGTGATCAGTTAAAGCGAGTAGTGATTCATCAGAGGGAATACCAAAAGTCTGAGTTAATCAATCACAGAACTGTTCAATTCTTGATCTTACATACTGCCATCACAAAGAGCAAAATGATACTGTCAATGTGAATCATATGGATTGCAGAGAGGGCTTTTTTAAAAAAAAAAAAAATCTGAATGCCATGAGAAAAAGAAAGCTAGCTCTGACTTTTTCTTTCTAATCATCCCTTCATTCACACTCCTCCCAGATTGGCTTTGGATCTACCAGTCCCCTGACATCAACTCGTTTTGAGGGCTGAGTCAGTATTTTTCCGGCTTTGTGCCAGTTTATCTGAAACCAAAGCAAAGCTGGACTTTTTATTCCAGCAGGCTTGTTCTGTGGGATATATTCTTGCATCATCATGCCTCCTAACTTGGCACAAGGAAACTTTGCTCAGCTTCCATTATAACACAAGGCATTGCAGCCATCTGATCTTAATCCTTCTAATCAGTTGTTAGTCAGTTTCACAATACAGCTCAAGGAAAAGAAAAAAGAAAAAAGGACAGTCTGCCTTGATTTCCTCCACTTACACAAACAGCATGTATCCAGGTCTTACCTCGCCCTACCACCCAGCTTCTGGACTCAGGTAGCCATTACAGCTCCCTCCACCCCACGGCTCTATGCTGCAACCCAGAACCATGGTCAGAGCTGTTGTAAAAAGCATTTGTCTGCAAAAACACCACCATTCCTCCAGTATCACAGCTACAAAGATTTTTCAATTGAAATATGTAGGAACGACACCTTCAGAATCAAGAGACATAAGCTTGCTTGCTTGCCTGCCTGCCTGCCTGCCTTCCTTCTTTATCAGATTTATCTAGCTGCCCATCTCCATACAAGATTCTGGGCAGCTCACATACAATTAAAAAACAGTATAAAAACAGCAAACCAATACAATACATAAAAACGGTTAAAAAGGCAATATTAAATCCATATAAAATCATAAAACAATGATTAAAGATCAGCTTCAAATTGGTTTGTGAAGGATTGGGAGAAAAAAACAGAGTAAAAGCTATGCCATATGGAAGTGCCTTTATTCCACCTACAGAAGAATTCAGTGCACCTCAAAATATTACCGTTGAAGGACCATAAAAGGACTATTACCAGTGAGCAGCCAAATAATGACAAATAAACCTGGTTCTAAATACTGGGTGATTAAGTATAGCCGGATATTAATAGAGGCTTCCTGATTTTTCTGCCACTCAACCCTTCCATCAAATCTGGAACTTCTTGTGGTAAAGCACTGACTCAGAGGCACAAGGCCCCCAACAGCTGCAGAATGGTAGGCTCATGGTTAGAAGCAAATGACTTTGTATAAAGATTAGACACTTTTAGAGAAAGACACCAAAGTAACTTTTAAAATTTGAACTGTAGATTCATATATCTAGTTTTAGGTTCCTAGGAAAACACATTGATGCTTGAAGGGTTGCTGGGTATTTGCTGCTGCAATAGAACACATCTTTTGCTAAAAAGATCATGAAGTGGAACCACTCAAGGAACTTCCATGACTGATCCATCAATGTCTTCAAAGATATAGTCAAACACCCCTGCAATATCTGGATTTGAAGTCTATCACCATTCAATGATAGCAAAAGTGAAAAGGGACATTGAATTAATTCTGTAATAGCAATATCTCAAACAGCTTTCCCAACTTGACACCCTCCAACTGGGTTGGCTGCTGTAGTCCCTATACATAGAGACGGCACCAAGTTAATCCAGAAGTAGCTAACGCTAATCCAGAAGTTGCCAGGAATCCATTCTCTTAGGCTTCCAGGTGAGTTTATTTCTCCTGTAATAACATTTCTCCTGTAATAACACTAGGTACCTTTTTCAGTCCCAGGGGTCATATTTTATCTACATGGCTCCAACGCCTTAAACTTTTAAACAATGCTATCTTCTTGTATTTCTCCCCGCAGTGTACAGAAGAGAGGTGAAAGAAAGGTGAATAGAAGACCTCCTATGCTTTTAGTAGTTGCTTAGTTAGATACAATTAATCTGCTTGCTTCGAGATGTAGTTTGCTGGCACTAACTTGGAGTGAGGCAGGAACAGTGTCCTGGAGGGAGGGCGTAGAGGCCACAACTGAAAAATACCCTCAGGCTGACATGCCAGCAGGTTCAAACTGGATGGAAAGCTGGCTTATTCTACTTCTTCCCAATTACTGGGAATACCTTTCAGTTCACCTTCACCATTCCTCCTCTTGCTTTCATTTCAGGGGCGTTTGAAGATGGGCAGAGGCTGGGTGACCTGCAGATATGCAGCACATACAGATGTCCAAATGTCTAGTCAAGAAGTACTGTAATACCAACATTCTAGCCATTTAAAGAACATCTGCTTCTGTTGATAGTCTCCTCAAAAGGTTTATGGCAGAGAGAACTTGCAGCTGTCCAAATCTTGTGAATAACAGTCCTTGAAGTTTAGGTTGGGGGATGGCAACAGATTCAGAAAAAGGCATGACCATTTCTGTAACCAAGCTTTTTATTACAAACTTTTCACAAAATAAAAGTTTTAACCTAAACTTGAGGTTCCAGACTTATTTGTTCTTAGACATGTTTTCATACATATGTAATTTCCAGGACTCAGGTTGATTTTCCTTCTTTTTGCTTAACTTCTTAATGACATGTCTTATTTTCTATAGTTCTCTAGTTTCTATCTTAAGGCTCTATCTTATCACTTAAATTGTCTTATCCTAAATCTTATACTTTCAGCGATAGTCTTCCTTTACTCTACTGTTTATCCATCTACTGTTTTATTCTGCTTCATCCTTGCCCACCGAAGCCCCAATTCACTTGTGTGCACTGTCCACTGCAGGGGTCTACTGCTGGGTGGAGCCTTGAGAGAGTTGTGACAGTCCCCCTCCCCCTCTGCCTTGGGTTGCTACTCTCAGCTGTCTTGGAATGACTGCTTGTTAGCCCTTCAAGGCAGTTCAGAAAAGAAGCACAAACTATGAGTACTAACACCATCTTTATTATAAAGTTACATTAACAAAATCTTGCAAGTCTGAAAATATTTCTCCCCTCCTTTCCTTTGACTCTCCAGAAAACTAGGGAGAGTCCCTTCTGAAATGCTTCCCACACCCCTTCTGTTTTGGTGGACTAAGATAGCTTCTGTATGATGGTTGTCTAGTTTGCAGCTCTTCCTCCTGTCTCCCAAGGTCATTCCCATATTCCATTACACTGTCAGAACTCTTAGGCCTTTTGAGCATTGCCACCACTTAGTGTTTCACTGAAGCCTTCCTGGTCTGAGTAGGCTTCAAAGTAATTGCTAGTACTGTAGGCTTATGTCCCTGCCTGCTCTCTGGGTTTCACAGATTTGCCAGCACTCCAGGCCTTTCTAAGGTCTTGGCCTCCTTGACTGAATGGCAACACTCTGGGCCACAATTCTTGAGCATTAGCATTTTGGGCCATTCAGAAAATCTGGGCCAATGTCTTCCAAGGTATTTTGCTTCTGCAATAGTCCTCACCACTCACACTGACTCATTCTGGGCACTACAGTCTTCTACTGCATCCTTCTTCAGATCCCATACACCCATCTGCCTGCTATCTTCCTAGTGCCACTGCAGATTGTGCTGCAGTGAAGACCTCTTTTTAAAGGGAATCACTCATGTGATCTTGAAGGGTGGGGCCCTCAAAGGTAAAGGGGGAAGGAGGGATATGGCTATTTCTACTGCTCTTTCCTTCCACATATCCCTCTTGACATCCCTCACTATTGGCCACATTGGCTGGATCCATTTCTAACCTCTTTATACATTCAATGGCATCATCTGCATCAGAAACTCATGGGGAACAGCCAAACATTTAGATATTTAGATAATAGTGATAGATTTGATCCAGCTAATAGAATCCTGATCTTACCAACAAGATGCAGGAATAAGAGACAATTTGATCCTTGACTGCTGAATTTCATATTGGTAAAATTCCATGGGAGTTGAGCAAGCACGCTGTTTGCAGTCAAAGTGATACTGTTTTAGTCATTAAAAATAAATACGTCACTGCCCAATTTTTCTTATTCTCCTCCAATCCTAAGTACCAAAGAAGAGATACAGTAAGTAGAATCAACAAACAGATTTGGGTTATAAAATCTGTGCATCTGTTCCTCTATACACCACAGTGAGCTACAACATACCCGTCTTGTTGCCTTTTCTAGAGGAAGCAAAAAACACAGATTCCATCCACATTGTTAAAATTAACTCTCAAGGACCTTATTACAATGCTTCTCCTTTTACACAGTTTAAACAAGAGGTCGGTTTGCTTACAATGTAAACAAGCAGAAGAATCATGCTTTTCAGCCCTGTGAGCCTTATTCATAAGCTTTCGTTTACACCCTACTTTGTACACAGACTAGGAGCCAATTCTTCATGTGAATATGGGAAAGCTACAAAAATCACTTCAAAGGTAAACTGCCTTTTAAGAATCATTTCTTAGAATAGACATTAGGGCTGTGCACATTTTGAAAAGGCTTTGGAAGAAGTGCTTTATACCTCCAGTGAGCCCAATTTCTCTCTGCTATTCATTACAGCACACCTGTCTGTTTTCAGGCTTTCTCCTGAAAAGATGTTGCTGCTTTAATGAACCAAAACATTAAAGCAGCAAGTCTTTAATAAAACTTCTAAAGCAGAGATGCTTTTTTCCCAGGTTTCTGTGGAAGCTGGAAAAAAACTTTCAGTGAATAGCAGAGAGATGCTGTACTTGTGCATGATCCAAAACTTCTCCTCCAAATTATTTTTGAAATGGCCACAGCCCTAGTAGATCTTTCCAGAGAGCTAGAATCATGTGGGTATTTGTGTATGCGGTTTTGTGTCTACAGTCACAACAGCGCTAACCAAAATCCAGGGTCAGAATGATAGCTTGACCATAGCCTAGGAAGATCTAAGTTCAAATCCCAACTTGATCATTAAATGGGTATGGGCTACTCACTATTCTCAACTAAATCTACCCCAGAGGGTTGATTTTTTTCCTCTCTGAAGATAAAATGGTAGAAAACAGTGCATCCTATCTTTAACTCCTTAGAAGCAAAGTGAGATATAAAGAAAATTCAAATAGATTGAAGTATAACTCTACTTCAGAGTTTCTCAAGTTTTGGGGGGAGGGATGCTAGTAAACTGTTTAACTTAATGAGGGCTTGTGGCTGCTGGGGACAGTGGCTTTCTTGGCATTGATCCATTTTTGTTATTAATGCTGGTTTACTAAATGCAATGCTGCAGCCAAGGTGGGATCTCATGGCCAAAATCCAGACTCTCCTAGCACAGCCTCCCTACCACCACCACCATCACCAAGAATCACCTAGAAAATGGCTAGTAGGGCACCTCTGTCAACGTTTTACCCAGCATGGGCTTCTTTGGATCCAATGGCAATGGCTTGCTTTCCATATCTTCCTTATCATCATCTTTGGGTATTTTACAGTCAGGTCACTTGGTTGGCCATATGCCTGATCACAGGGACTTATTTGTTATAGGTACTTTTAAAATGATACAGATTTCAAAACAAATGTGCAACTTGATTCCTGTAATGATGATGGTGCCATAATTTCAGTAATTAAAATGCAACACCAAAAAAGACTCAACATATTTTTTTGGTCAGGGATTGGAAAATAGGTCTATGCAGGTGTGGGGGTATAAACATTGCTCTAACATATAAAAAAAAATATAAAGTGACACCATGGGAAAGGACATAAATAATGTTAGTTGCTTTACAATGGAAATAAAAGAGACCACCATAAGACCATGAAGTCTGGGACTTAAATTACCTGATTGTACCAATGCCAACATTATTATTGGTGGTGGTGGTGGTCTCACAGTCAGCCAGACTGGATTTGGCATTTTTATCCACCTATCGAGTCCTTCCCAAGACCTGGGATAGGCAGATGTTGTTTGATGATGTTAAAGGTATCATCGCAGGATGTAAGCTGTTCCAAGTAAAGCTGCCTTTTGCAGTTGACTGATGGTGATTTTGTCAATGCTGATGGTGTTCAAGTGGTGCTCCAGATGTTTTGGGATGGCACTCAAGATGCCTATTGGTTCTATCTTTGCTTTTTTTTTTTTTTTGCCACAGGCATTCTATTTTTATTTGCAGATCTTTGTATTTTGTGATTTTCTCCAGTTCTTTCTCTTCTATTCTGCTGTCCCCAGATATTGCAATGTCCACTATCCAGACTTTTTTGTCTTTCTTATCAACAATTGTTACATCTGGGATGTTGTGTGGCAGGTGCTTCTCTGTTTGAATTGTAAAGTTCCAGAGCACTTTAGCTTCTTCATTTTCTATTACTTTGTCTGTTTTGTGGTCCCACCAGTTCTTGTTTGCAGGCAAATAGTATTTCTTGCAGATATTCCAATGCACCAGTGTTGCTACTTTGTCATGCTGTTGTTTGTAGTCAATCTAAGTGATCTTCTTGCAGCAGCTGACTAGGTGGTCCACTGTTTCTTCAGCTTCTTTGCAGAGGCGGCATTTGCTATTTGTTGCTGTCTTCTCAATTCTGGCTTTGCGTGCATTTGTTCTTAAGACTTGATCTCATGCAGGCAGAAGTAGCCCCTCTGTCTCTTTCTTCAGCTTTCCTGCTCTTAGCCATTGCCAGCTCTTGTTATTATCTGCTTTGCCTGCTAGTTTGTGTGTGTGTGTGTACTGGCCATGTAATATTTTGCCTTGCCATGTCTCTTTTCTGTTCTTCATTTGGTCTTTCTTATAGGCCAGTTTGGTCTCTTCAGTATTCAGTAAGCCTTCATAGTGTACTAGCTTCAGTGGATCTTCTTCACTGTCCTTCAGATATTCTTCCAATGCCCCTTTTTCTTCTTCAACTGTCTGGTGTACTTGCAACATTCCATGCCCACCTACGCTCCTTGGTAAGTAGAGTCTGTCAATGTCACTGTGTGGATGAAGGGCATGATTCATTGTCATTATTTTTCTGGTCTTCCTATCCAGGATTTCTAGTTCAGCTTGAGTTAATATTAACTCAATTAATAATTAATAACTCAATTAAGATGATGATGATGATGATGATGATGATGATGATGATGATGATGATGATTTAAATTTATATGCTGCCCAGCTCCCAGTGACTCTTGGTGATTTACAAGTGACTTAAAACATGAAAGCAAGATATTAAGAATGACAAGAAACAAAATGGTAGGGGTGGCAGAATAACCAACCAAGTGGAAACAAAAGAAAGCAACCTGGGTTAAAAGGAGGCTTCACTCATTCCCACCAAAGGCTTGGGTGAAGAGCCAGGTCTTCAAGGCCCTTCGAAACACCAGCAGGGTTGGGGCTGTTTGGATCTCATAAAAAAATCACTAATCAGCTACCAAAATACATTGGTTCAGAAAGACAAGGGTATTTCTAAACCATTATAAGATCTTCCTCATTTCTCTATTACAAATTGTGGAATTCCCACTCCTCATTCACATATTCTCAAGTTCCCAATTTGCAGGTTTTACTTTAAAAGTTTATTTCCTCCCTAGATCAACTTCAAGTTACTTCCTGGAGCCCTTTGTTGCCAAATTTCAGCCTAGCTGCCCAAAGCATGTTTTTTCTCTATCCATCTGCCTCTTCAAGAAGAGAGAAAAGGGATGAATAATGTGACAGCTAAGAACAAAGTTTCCCAGGAAAAGAGAGAAACATGCAGATGTTTCAATGCCTGAAGGTGCAAAACAGAATTTAGTTAGCATCGATAGCCTTGAAATGGTTCTGAGGGTCCAGATGTAACCAATGCAAATCAGGAAGGAAAAAAAAAAGCCAAGAATTGTGGCAATGTAGTATATGCAAAAGGAAAGTTACAGATGCAGATCACTTTTGTTGTTTTTCAAATCTGGTTTGTTTGGTTTGTATAAAACCAGTGGCCTAGGTACATAATAAGATGGGAATGCAGTCATATATGCAAATCTATGAGACTCTCAAGATAAGAGGAAAGACTTCCTGAATTAAGCTTGGTTCTTGGTAACTACAAGCTGTCCTTGTCATTCTCTTGGCAACAATAGGAGAGTACTTTACCACTGTCTCTTTCCAGGATTTTTTTTTTTATTATTTAACTTCCTGGTGTAACCTACAGCTCTTGGTTTTCCTAGTGATCTCCTCTTCAAGTAATTATCAGCTCTGACCCTGCCTGATAGGAATGTGCAAACCTTTTTATGCATAACACTCTGCCCAGGACATGTGTTGGAGGGTGGGGTCTCCGAATAGAAACACACGTGTTTGGGATGTTTGGGTAGACTGAATAGAGTGGTGTTGTGTTCTGGACCCAAAGGTAGTGGTTCCAAACAGAGGTGTTTTAGGAAAAAGCTAAGGACATCAGTAGCGGTGTTTGAGTGGCTGTTACTCCTTGAAGTCATTCTGGAATGCCCTAGCAATCCCTCCAGATTTAGTTTCATCCAAAACCAAAATGTTCTGTTTTTGTTGTTTTTTTCCTGCCTACCTGCAGCCCATCTACCACAGTTCAGCGGAACATCCACATGTAATGGCTTGTTCTGGGTTCAAAAGTGAGCACGGTTTCCACTGTATGCACACCCCTTCTGCTTAGCTTCTAGGGACCAACCGAGCCACTTATGTGCTGCCCCCTGCTGTAGGCTGCAATTATACATTTGGAAGCAGCACAAAATAATGTGCAACCATATGGCATTCTTGGCATGTGGGCCATGTCTGTGTATGTGGGCTTTGGAGCCATTATGTTCTTTTGTGGTGGTATTTTTTCTTACATGAAGATGAAGCATGTACAAAAGAAAATGGCATGCATGTTCAGGAAGCAACTTCAACAGAAGGATTTGGGAGTTTTGAGTGGGCTATAACCAGCGAATTCACAATAAAATGCTGTTTTAGAGTATCTCATCTCCTGTGCAAAGCTCTAGCCAAGGCAACCATGCCCTCCTCCAGGATATTTCAATAGTACCATCCCAGGTTCCTGTTTTCTTTTCTAACATTAAATATTCCACTGCTAGCATAGAGTAATTCCTACTTTCCTTCTTGCATATCATGGAGTTTCTCCAACTAAAGGCGGTTCCTCATGTTAGTTGGGGAGTGACCTGCTTTAGTTCCATGTCTATTTGCATTCACTGATTGAATGTGCTGTTAAAGGAAGGATTGAAGCTAGAGCTTAGTATCTAACATAGTAGTCTAGCAAGATAATCAAAATGGTTTAACAGGACACACACACACACACACACACACACACTATATATATATATATATATATATATATATATATATATATATATATAATATCCATAAATGTATGACACTCACTTATACCAGATGTGGATTTGGATACTAGCACAAGCAGCTTTTTAAAGGTTTCAGCAAAAGTTTTTTATTTGTAAACCACCTAGAGTCATTTATATAAGGAGATGGGTGGCATATAAATTTGATTGATAGATAGATAGATAGATAGATAGATAGATAAAGTTGTTCCCTTTGCACAGGAAAGTGATATTGGTGTTCTCAAATCCATCTGAAAATAATTGAGCCAATCAAAAAGCCCCTGTGATATGTGTACACTCTCTGTAGTTGTTCATATTTGATCAAATTGAGTGACAGATAAATCGGTATATCTCTGAATGCCAGATGCGAGTGATAACCAAAGTCACTGGGGCTACCTCAAGGTCACAATGGAATGGAGTCAACGGTGGTCTTTGTGGCCATTTCAGCAACTACAGCAAAGGATGAGATGTAGCAATTCAATCCCATCTCTGCCCCTCCCCGATGGATAGGAGGCACCTTAACACAAGAGAAAGGTTATTGTTGCTTTCATACCAAGCATCTAACCATTGTTAAAATAATGCTGGATGAGATGGATCTTTGCCTAGATTCAGCAAGAATTTTCTTATGCTGTAATGCAACCAAAAAGAAAAGTAGCTCAGATTATTTCAAGTCTCCCATGTAGCCCATAAGAGATATGAGGTCAGCACAAAGCAAGAGCCCATCATACTTTTTTGCTGCAAGGGCTCAACTTGCTTCGCTGGAGCTTTTTGTAAGCACATAACTTGTCATCATAAAGCAAAATGTAAGTCCAGAACTCACCATTTTGTTAGGAAATGGCTTAGGAAGATAACTGTTAATAGAGCCGAGACGCTGTAATGTTCTTATGGAACCATCAGTGAAAGCAACAGCATTTCTATCGATTCTTTCAAGCATTAAATGGTTTTGAGTAAAATGCTGGCACTTTTCAAAAGCACATGTGAAATATAAGGAAAAGCTTTCTTGTAAATCAATGGATCAGCCTTCCCTGACATAGATATGTTGGCTTATGATTCCGTAATTCCTAAGCACTATTGGCCAGGTTGTACTCCAATATATTTGGAGGGCACCCCACTGAAGAAAGTGGATCAATAGTGTCTACTGCCCTTGTCAACTATATCCTTCTGCTGTTAGTTGCTCTCTTGATTTAATTTTATATTCCCCTTGGTAATTTTCCTATAATTCCTGATGAGAAGCTCTTCCTTATTTTTAAGGTTTTTAGGTTTTATTCTTCCAACAGTTTGCAGGTATATCAACCGTGGTGTGTTCTGGCCTTTGTCTAGTAATTCTAGCTGTGCTTTTTGTCTATTCATGGGATCTGAGTGGACCGTATCTGCATATGTAATTGTACTTTTCTTAGTATAGTTATCTCTGGCATAAAAAGCATTTAAAACAGAGGCTAGCGGTGAAATTGTTGGATTAATTATTTTTCTTGTAAGGTTCCATACTTTTATTAAGCTTTGTCTTATAAGACGTCCTTTTACATTGTTGTCCTCTGTCATGTCCCTGTACCATAAATATCTATGAAGCCCATTAGTTAGGCCAGCTCCTTCCAATGTTGACATTCTACTACTTAGGGATTTTATCCATTCTGTTAGCCATGACAGACAACTTCTTCTATAATATAGTTTGAAGTTTGGAAGAGCAAGACCATCTCTACTTTGTAAAATTCTTGTGAAATTTTGAATATGACTAGGTTTTTTTCCCACTCCATATAAATTTATCAACAGTTTTTTGGCATTCTTGTAGTTTTTTGGTGCCATTTGAAAGAAGTAGCTTATCCTGGGTAATATATTCATCATAGCCACAAATGTTCCTAACCAAGAAAGCTTTAAGTTTTTCTACCTTTCAAGATCTCTTTTAATTTCTTTTCATAGTTGGACATAATTGTTTTGATATGTTTCTTGATTGTTGCCTGTCAAGCGCAAACCAAGATATTTCACTGAGTGTGTTATCTGGCCGCTAAATTACTTCCACGGGAAATCTTCTTGCATTAAATGTCCTGTAATTATTTTTGTTTTTTGAACATTGATTTTGTATCCAGAGGATTCTCCAAAACCTTGGATTTCAATGATGGTCTTATTGCACATGATGGTTCTGTGATGGTTAATACTGTATCATCTCCATAACATTTAAGCTTGTAGTCCTCTCCATGGACTTTGAGGCCAGTTATTGTTGGTCACCTTGAACCTTTTCTGCCATTATTTCTGGTGATTATAATAGGGGTGAGAGTGGGCATCCTTGCCTAGTGCCTTTACTTATTTGAAAATCTGCAAAAAGTGCTCCATTGGCCATAATACTAGCCAGTTCATAACAGAAGCTTGACCAAATGTAAGCTTATTTGCAGAATTTTAAGTGAAGGGATATCCAAACAATTCTCTTCCTCCAGAAATCTTTTTTCTTCTGTCCCTTTTCTTTCCACAGAAACAAATCTTATGCAGAAGGCAAGAACAGAGTAGCTGCATAATGCTGTTTGTCTCAGTGTCTCCTCTGCTTGGAAGGCCCCTAGGAGAGAAGCAAGAAATGGGAGCAGAGCAGCCCAGAAACTTCAGGCTGGGTTACATGGTTGGATGTCGAGGAATTGGATTTCATTTTAGTGTAGACCGCAGGCTTTCTAGAGATCCAGCTGACAACTCCTAGTCCCATCTGCAGACTCCTAGGAAACATGTGGTACAACATTCCTCATGGATCTGTACTATTTCAGAATACAGATGGGGGAATTGTGTTCCCCAATACTTTTTAAAATTCCTTTAAAGAACTTTTCAACAGAAAGTTCAAGATGATTCTACCTAATCTTCTCACTGTGATGTACCTCAAACGACAAGCCACATGAATGGAGAAGTGGAAATCTGCACATATTGGGCATATTTAAGTGGAGTCACTGATGCTTGTACAAAGAACAGTAACACATGCAAGATCTTGAGCCCAGGAATTACCAGTGCTGAACACGTAGCTTTTCTAGATAACACAAAAATGCCTGGAACACTGCACAAGTAGTTTTTAAATATTTATTTAGAGCCAACATCTTCTTTAAACCAAACTCTGAGATGCTATTTTTTAATATGGGGGAGGGTATATTTTTAAAAAGGAGGAAATGTATAAATATTCAGACACACTCGGTCATTGGCATTAGGGACTGATATCGTTATAGGCAGACTCCGCTGGAAAAGACAACCAGATTATTAGCAAAAAGGCAAATGTTCCTTTAGAACAGTGTTTCTCAACCTTGGCCACTTTAAGATGTGTGGACTTCAACTCCCAGAATTCCCCAGCCATCTTTGCAATATTGCATTTATGAAGTCATTCTAGGCTCATGTATGAGAATCATAGAATTGGAAAGGATCTTTGCAATCACCTAGGCCAACCCCTGTTCAGTGCAGGATCTACTATAGGTTTTCTAACAAATTACCATTTAGCCTCTGTCTGAAGACCTCCAACAATGGAAAACTTGATATTTCATGTGGCAGGTTATTTTCTCAGTAGGAGTGGAAGGGGATGAAATAAGGACATGTTTTTGCAAAAACATGTTGTAATGAAAAGGAAGTGCTTAGATTTATCTCTGGTGAGCCAGCCCATCGAGATATTTTCCTATATAGTCCCCAAAGCAAAGGCAGTCCATGGCCAATGTGTTGCCATTTTTTATAGTGCAAGGATGTCCAGATAATTTCAAATAAAATATATAAAATAAAACAAGGTTTTTTTGTTTATGTATTAAACTTATTTTATTACTGAAAATTGTAAAGTTTTGACTTATAGTCAGAAGTACTATAGGCATCTATAATACTCTCCCTCTCTCTTCCCCTCTCTTATTTATATCTTTCTTTGCTTATCTGAAGCAAGGAAGTATACAGCTGCGATTTCCTTCTAACAGGGACACTGTGTTCTTCTCAAGAGTGACACTCTGAAGGACTTCTTGCAGAGAAATGTTTAAGTGGGGAACTTTGCCTCTGCAGAACGAGCCCTGAGCTGGAGTTCATGGTATCCTCATAGATCCTTCCTTAAGAAACCACATTATTTTTTCATTCAGGTGGAGGTACCCGCCCACCAAAAAAAGGCTTGGAGAACCACAAGTGGACTGTCTACCCATTCTATAGCGGGTAGTGGTGGTGGATTTCAAGACAGAGAGCACCAGCATTCAGGAAGAAAAGGAAAAGGGATGAGAAAAGAAGCTTGCACAGATGAGTTTTGAAAATGTGAACTGCTCCATTGCAGATAGATAGACAGACAGCTGCAATAGGTTGAAATAGTGCATGCCCCGCTTTCCCCAACGCTTTGGACAAAAGCCGTTAAGATCCTGGAAGATATCCATTCTTCTTTGTACAAAAAATTCACAACTGCTCTAGAAGAAACAAGAATTTCTCTTCTCCACCTACTTGCCACCTCTTCACTGATAAATAGAGCACTGACAGAGGCCAGATCAGGCAAGATTGCTGATGGCCAGATAGCTGAATGGCTGATGGTGCTGGAGTCTATAGTGTGCTGGAGAAAGAGCTGGCATATCTGAGCCTAGACCTTAATTAGTTTTCTAAAGAACACAAAAGACATAAATCTGGGAATAGAACAATGTGAGACAGCTAGGAGGAGAGCTGAATTGTGGAACTGACAGAAAGAAGCAGAGTTAGCTGAGAGATAAGAGGTGAAGTTTACTTTCAGTGACTCACCATCAAGAGACAACACAAGGGATCTTCAACAGGGTGATCAAGACCACTAAGGAAAGACTGTATCAAGAGACCATGAAAGTGAAAGCAGTTTAGAGAGAAGGGAAAAAAAATCTAGAGCATTAATGGAGCAGAAGCAGAAAAGACTGCATGTTATTTGGACTCTTTCCACCAAGCTAAGAGAAGACCTGAAAACTCTATAAATAAATACAGGCGTATAGGAAACTGTCTGGCGGGTAGTTTGTTAAGTATAAGGGTAGGATTAAGACTTAAACACTACTTATGTATCTGTGAAGCAACCATTATAACTCTTCAAGAGTGAAACCTATTCCTACTTGTCTGCCTAGTCCCTGGCTGAACCCAGAAGAATCCTGCCCTCTGTACTGCATAGAGGAAGCGAATACACCCAGAAGGAAAATGGGTTCTAACCCAGCCTTCTCCCTAATATAATAGCTTCTGTGTGTGGTGAATCCCCCACTACTTCAGTGCTGCTACTACCAGGCATGATCCATGCCAGCATCTGTCATGGGAAATGTCACAATCAAGAAACAGGCTTATAAGACTTTGTCTCTTGGTTGTGGGAACTAACAGAAGGAATACGTTTTATCACAAAAATCAGCTGTGGGTGTCTTCAGGATGAAAGGTGGGGGGAAGTTTGTGAAATTATTTAACTCATTATTGCCCAGTTTTTTGTCTACTGATCATCAGCTTCTCCCACTACAGTGAAAAGAAACTGGTCTGCTTTTATCTCTCTCACAGAAAAGCAGTTGTGTCTGATTGGAAGCACAATATAATAGCTGAGAAGACAGCAATGAACAGGTTCTCACCCACCATTCAGTTTTTTCTTTAATGTGAAGCAATTTGCTTTGTTGTGGAAAAAATGGTTTAAGGGAAAAGATTCACAGAACAATCTGAAAAATATTGTTTTATCCTAAGCCAAGGATGGGCAATCTTTTGTAGGCTGGGCTGAGAGGATGGCCAAGGCAATAACATCACCAAAGTGGGCAAGGCCTGGAAAGTAACTTATGATTTTAGGGTTTGGGGGATTGCCTGATTCAATCTGAAATACACATTTTCAGTCACTATCCCTTGATCAACTGCAGGAAATCCCACCTGTTTCTCAGCACTTTGGCACCACAATTCCACAGTGTGATTTGTGCAGACTCTGCAGTCCACAACAAGGGAGAGGAGGCCTGCAAGTTGCTCAGCCCTGGCCTGAGCTTTGAGTCTTCATGCTCCAGAAAGTTGGTGGAGATGAGAAAGAAAAGTTGCTTGTGTTCCCTGAAGTGCAGAGAAGTTGCTCAGTCACCAGAATGCTAACTAGGGCCAGGCCTCCCATTAGGCTGAGTGCTGGGGGAGAGTCCAAATGGGATAGATGCTCAGGGTAGCAGGGAGGGTTGTGGCAAGAGCTCTGTCTTTCCATAGCCAATCTCTCACATTGCGTGAGCAGATGCTTTATGCTTATTTCCAACCTTGTCATTCTGATACTGCTTGCCTTTTCATCCAGCCTCAGATCTGTCCCTGGAGAAGAACTGGCAATTCCCACAAGGAATTTCTGTGTGGAGCCTATTGGATCTGATGCAAATGGAGGCTTCCCATCCTCTGTGTCTTCCTGGAGACAGCCTGATCAAGAGGTAGTATTAGCCAGCAGCTTCTGCCTACGCAAATGTGCTCAATTATGCAGCACTAACAGCTTTGTCATTCTAGCCCCTCCAAAAGCTTGGTGGACTTTTTTCTTTTAATATTAGCTGTGTATTGGTGTACAGCATGACACACAATCTCTGTAGCCTCTCAGAGCATAATGAGAATAAGGAAAGGGGAGCTCTTCCTTCCTAAGCATTTGTACAAATGGGAGCGGATTTAATGGTCGATTTTTAGCCTTTAACCAGATCAAAGGTTTAATGTTCTGAAGAGCTGGAAAAACACAAAGCCACTCCCTGAGAGCAAAGGGTATTTAATAAGCCATTTCAGTTCTTCCAATGCCTGTCTTTATATAGCCAAATTCAGCACCAGCCTTGCAACAGAGGGGGCCACCAAGTTGCAAAAGCACAACAATCCTTTCCGGAAAAAAAAAATATGGGGAAGGAATGGAGTGCATTAAATAGGAATTCAGTATTTTGTTGCATGCCAATTTGTATATTCGATATGCCATCTTCCAAGGTTCCCTGTCTAACTTCCCCCATCCATCCCATGAATATCTGAAATAGCATATTTTTGGCAAAGGTGTTTTCCCCTTTAAGGACTTCCAAGCTCAACATTTAATACTAAGTCATCCCAAGGAAGAAGCCTCTTAAAACTCTCTGGGATAAGATAGTCAAGAATATATGTTTCAATATATATCTGTTGGAGTGGCAAGGCCCTCTGGGAGGGTTCAGGATCAATAAAATAAGCACTGCAGATGGATTGCTGGGACCAACCTGGTTGAAGCTTGACTGTCCTATGGTTCAAAATCCAGGATGCCCAGCCAGCGTTCTGCTACCCAAAATACCTGCCATCAGACCTACAGTATATTCCAAAAGATCACGGAACTGAATCCATGAAAGCAATTGGAAAACACTCACTTTCCCCAGTCTGGTACCCTTGAGAAATATTGGGCCACCAGGTCAGTTCATACATGAGCTGAGGATTATGGAGTGGTAGATCAGCATTTCATTGTGCAGAGCCAGCCCATACTCTTTGTAGGAAAGAGCCCATTCCAGAAGCTTTATACGAATGAGCCTGAGTCAGTAGGAAAATTGGGTCAATTACTGGACAGCTGCATCAGCCTTACAGGAGATGCTTAGCAGCTAGCTTGCCTGTATCACTGCATGCTTCAGTTTTAACTTCTCATCACCTGCCATAGCTGTAGATCTCAGAGCCAGCTAATCGCCTTCCCTTTTTTCCTGGGTATTACTGAAGTTGCTTTGGAATGATCCCGTTGCCTGATCTTTGCCCAAGATGGAGCAGCAAAGCCAGGAGAGGGACAGAAGATCTTCAGATGGCCTGACTGCCTGAAGTTACTTTTGGCTACCTGTCAACACTGTGCTTTGGCTTCAGAGAAATGTTGTTATCATGCAGTCCATTGCACTATGCTATATGCTGAAAATCAACACAACCAAATTGATTCAGGAGCATTTGTTTCAGATCCAAAGTTCAAGTGCATGATTTGAACTAAAATAAAAACAACCAGCCAATGGTGGATTCTAGTAGAATTCAAATTGCTGATTGATGCCAATCTGCCTCTGACTATTAAGTCTGCATATGACGGCATAAAATTGGTCACCTAAGGAGTTCAAGTAGTTTAAAGGATAAAGTGGCAGGCTAAGAGCCAAGCTAAGAGGGTGATACTTCCTGCTTTGTTGCTGTCTCTGTGTAAGGCTTGGGATGAGTTGTGTCCTCTTACTATGGTCCCTGATTTCCTGGCATGATTTAAGACTTTTTCCAAACATAGGGCTTGGGGATGGGGGTTTTCAGAGCACTGATTCTGTGTAATGGTGCTCCAGAAGCCAGGAACTGGAAGAAGTATTATTTCTATATGCCCTGAGGTCATCCGTGCCAGCTCTAAGTATTGTGGGGTCCTGGGACAAGATAAGTATTGTGGAGTCATAGGCCTCCTTCTCTGAGCCTGTCTTCCCCCTGTCTTCTCCCTTTGGATCCAATCTGCCTCACGATCTAGAAGGAAAGGACAAGCAAATGCAGGATCCCCTCTTTTTTCCTCTACAATATTCCTCTACAGGTGCTTAGAGAGGACAGATGAACAAAAAAGGGAGGGAGGAAGAGGGTTGGCCATGAGCTTCCCAATGGGATATGGATCTCAGCAAGTACTCTGTTCTGACAAATTCTGATCCTGTTCCTTGAGATTATCTTTGGAAGATCATTTGCAGGGCCTGCTGTGATAGGCTGAGGACTGAACTTCCTTCCCTCCTGACAAGACTCCTACCTTTTTAGTAGCAGGTGAAATGGTTTTACTCGCTCAGGCTGTTGTATCATTGTTTTAACATAATGATTTTTATATTGTATCTTGAGTTTTGTATTTTACCTTTGCTCATCCCTGAAACATTCTAACAAACAAAATGAAGGTATGCAACATCAATTGAGCTGTCACAAACTAAAAACCACCTGACTGGTGCCTCTTCCCTTGAGAACTTCACCTCCAGTCTCTGGTTTTGTAGTCTAATACTAAGCCAACTATGGAAGAAGTTGCCACATGAATATGATCTAGAGGACCGCTGCTAACCACCCTCTTCTGGGGAACTGTTGAAGTCCTTTGAAAGCCAAAGATCATTGAACTGTACTATTGCTGCTAATCACTATTGTGTTAACTATCATGTTAAAATAGCCACCACATTTTTTAGGATTTTTTTCTGATTTAGTTGTTACCACTTGGAATTTTTTAAAATTGATTTTTATTTATTTATATATCAAATGTGTCACCACCCTTCTCATTAAAAAATGACTCTGGGCGGTTTACAAAGAATCCTACACATGGAGCCTAATCTCTTGATGTTCAAGAAGGCTCTTAAAATGCTCCTTTTTGCAGGATTGTTATGAAGCCAGAAGCTCTATCTTTGTCATTATTTGATATAGATATACATTATGGTTCACTGATATTAGGAAATGTCTTATAATGGTTGTTATATGGTTTTATTGCCAGTATTAGTTTACAATGTGTTCTTTTTTTATTGCTTTGCCTGTACTCCACTTAGCTATCAGCGGACACTAAATAAAAATTACTATTATTACTATAGCTACCAATAAATAGCTTAGGAGCATGGGGAGCCTCTCAGACCAACCTCTGATTAAATTGGGTTCTCCTAAGATTGAAGAAGGAAGTGATAAGAATAAAAAATAATTTTGATCATGAATTCTATTAGAAGGCCATGATAATTTCCTGGCCAAAGTGCTGCTGCGGCCCACCCACAGCTCCATGCAGCCTGATAACTGGCTAATCTCTCTTTTTTTTCCTTCCTAGCGTTTTTCCCTGCAGGTGCAGGGTCTGTTTTTTTCGGATCAACCAAATGTTGCTATGAAGGAGTCTGCATGTGATATATGCTAGTATATACCCATCACAGACATGTGCAGAGCTCCCATCTACCTCCTCAAAAGAAATGGAGCCTCTGGGGCTGAAAATCCATCTCCTGTACAAGGTCTTTTTCCACCTGTCCATGCTTGTAAATAGAAGCTCTGAGGTTCAAGGCATTGCCCTCCTGCATACCATAACCTCTACATGGAATTCTAAGCCAAACAGGGGTGTTAGATGTGCAGGAAATTGGTAGTGCATTCTAGATGGTTGAATGGCTGGGTGTGTCTGCCTGTCTTCTTCTCTCACACACGTGCAGACAAACACCTGTATTCTGCCATTGCCAATATGATTTTCTGGACCACTGGAACGAGGGATGAGCAGGACCTATAGACACAATACATGGACAGTGCTGCTAAATGTAGCGAACATGTAGTTTTTCTCTCAAAACCCTTTTCCACTCTGAAGTCTGATATGCATTTCTCTTTGGCAATGCAACCAGGTAGTTTTAGACCATTTATTTATTTATTTATTTATTTATTTATTTATTTAATTCATTCATTCATTCATTCATTCATTCATTCATTCATTCGATGTGTATAGCCACCCATAATATAGGAAACTGTTCTGAGCATGTGCAGTGTTGCCTTTTAAACTCCTAAATCACGGAATCATCTAGATTGTAGGAATAAAAAGAGTTTGCTTCCACTGCCTTGAGGCTAAACATGCTTACTTTTGTTGTAGAAAAAGATCTCCTATTTTGAAAGTAAAACTAATAACGTGATCAAGCTGGGACTGTGGGAACTGAAGCCAATCCATCTGAAAGGCACCAATTGGGGAAGGCTGATTTGTCAAATATGCCTGGGAACTCCAGCCTGCATCAGACAAGGAACAGTAATGATGTGTAATTTTGTTGGGGAAGCTGTTTAGAAGATGAAGCTATAAATCCCTTTTAAAAAAAAAAGACAAAACACTAAATATGCATATGTCGGATCATGGCCAGACAAAAAGGTACACGTAAAAATGCAACAATATGAGGAAAAAATAAACCCATGAACTTGAAACAGAACTGTAATCCTAAATAGCAACTTCCCTTGCACTTTGTGGACTGGATATGCTGCCTGCATCCAGCATAATGAGTGTAAGTCATACTTCCTTTAAGAAGCAGGGTACTGGGTCTTTCCAAAGGGGAGTTCTAGGCATTCTGCTGGCCCTTTTAACCTAATTACAAGAAACTTCTAATTTTGAGTTAAATTGCTGGAAGAAGAACTCACTTTGCCAGCTCACATGTTTCCTGATCCTTCTTGAAAAGTTCAGGAGGATTCTGAGTCCAAGAGACAAATTGTACCACGGGGAATTAGCCTCTATTAAAAGCAAAGGACTTAAGAAAGACTCACATGCAGCTTGTATGTCTAAAAAATCAGTCTAAAAATTGAACGTTTCTTGCTTCAACCATATTTTAAGAATATCAGTGTTGTTGTTTTAATTAGCTTCGCAGTATAATTCTGACATTATCCCCACTTGTATTTCATCCATTCGCCCAGGAAATCAATGTTCTTCGCAGATGCAATATAGGGAAATACACTGTTTAAAGAAAGACTCTGTCACACAGTTGTATCATGATGCATTACTTGACTCCTTGAGCTCACAAATAGAGGTTTTGCTAGGCATTGCAAGGGAGGAATGCCAGCTGTTGACCTACCTATCCCTATGTATCTCTCTGCCAACATCTGCTGAAAGAACGCTGCTACGTGACATCACTAGGTCAAGATTTCTCCTCTTGCTCCAGCAGCAACTAGTGAAGTTGGGGTGGCAAGATTCAATGCAGTGATGTCAGATGAAGGGTTTATTTTATTCATTATTATGTAGTGTTATGGGGAGACATAGGCTTATAGGACCAGACACTTATATAAAACAGACAACTAGACTGGCCTCCCCTGCGTCATTGATCTTAGGCATCTGTTCTAACTGTGATGATGGCAAAATGATGGAATGTGCAACATGACACAACCTCCCCTCTTTCATGCTTATGCTGCAACATTGCACCCAAACACATAAGGGGCAGAGTTTGCATAGCAACCCTGCAACACACATATGGTCACTTGCCCTCCACCCCCCTGGTGATATCTTAGATAGCAATGATATCTGATAGTTTCACACAACCTACTAACCCATAAGATAATGTGGTTCATTTGGATTTGGCCTAGCAAAATATATGAACCAAGACATGATGGTTTCTACAGCATGGTTTAGGATTTGACATAATCTATGAGCTCAGCTATTTGCTAATCATTCAGTCAACTATGGCTTATTTAACTATGATGGGTGAATTCAGTCAGGATAACTTTTGATTTACTCCCAGACTGGCCTCCTTTACTTATTGTTGTTTTCTGAATTAATTAAATTAAAGCAATAACATTGGTATGAGCAACAACTGGCATATGTTGGGAAGGAGATGGGAGGATCCCTACAAGTAAGTGTTGGTTATCTTTTGCCTAACCAGCTGCCTCATTCAGTATGAGGTGTAGCCATCCGTACAGTTTTCAGGGAGAGTTTAAGATATGCAAAGTCTTGTTCAAATGACTAATGTCCTGCTCTAGCAATTGGAGTCTGTGAAGACACTGAAGGTCGTTGCAATACCTTATTAGAACTACCTGTCTTTTCATGTATTTTGGCTCTGACTCAGACACCATCTGCTGCTCTCTTTCAGGGCACAAAATGTCTTGGGCCAGTTGTGCCTACCAAAACAAGTGGAGAAGGTATCCTCTTGGTCCAGTAAAAATAGGGGTGAACTTTACAATTATTGCAAAAATCCCTTCCTTTATGAGAGAATAATTAGGACGGAGTATAAGCAAGAACATGCTGAGCACTGCAATGTCTACCTCATTTCTTTCTTCTTCTTCTTCTTTTTTTTAAAAAAACTGGTTATTTTTTGAAATGGCTGAAAAGTAACAAAGTCACTTCACATTCTAATGTCTTTGCTTCCTGGGTCAGATGCCACTCTTTTTCTGGTAAATTAACCCTTTGAACATACTTTTAATAAGTTGTTTATATTTCTTTAGCATCAACACAGCAATTAAAAAGAAAAAGAAAAGAAAAATGGGATAGTCGTGTCCCGTTTGCTCTGTTGTCTGAGTCTTACAGTCCAAAATACTGATGGGCTCCAATTTGCCAGCCTTTGCCCTCATTCTTCAGAAGCTAATCCTGTATATTTCTGTAGAGATATCAGCATTAACACTTCCTGATAATAATAATCCACAATCATTATCACCTTAAGCTCAACATTTGCTTGAAGAGAGAGTCCCCCTGCTGCTAATAGCTAATATGAGGGGATGCTACACAGCCTGCAAGGGCTCTGCTTCCACCACATGGTCTGACCCCATCTTATTCTGTTGGATCCAACTTATTAGAAAAGGAAGAGAAGGGGAGCAGGAGTGGCAGTACTGTTCCTGCTGCGGCTGCAGCTGCTGAAATAACACTGACTGGAGGTGGCTATAGAGGAAAAAGAGGAGGTAATGGAATAGCAGCAGAAATGTCAGCTCCTGCCTAACTAGATCCTTCAGTCTTTTCATGCTGCTCCTTCACTATGACCCAAATGTGGCCCAATGCCATCAGGTTTGCAAAGAGTGGGTTAAGGGAAGCTATTGGAAGCTATTTATTATTAGGTCTGTTTTGTATTGTACAGTATTTTAATGAATTATATTTTTGCTGTAAACTGCCCAGAGATGTTTGAATGAGATGGGTGGTGACAAATTTGGTAAATAAATAAATTATATGGGTAGAAATGAATAAAAAACAGGAAGAGTCCATTCCACAATTATATGTGACATACCTTCACATTCCTGCCTTGCTTGCAGTTAAAACTTTCATTGGACTGGACACAGTGTTGTGTTATCTTGCCAAAAAAGCTCCTCCAGCTTCGGGAACTCCAGATGGGTGGACTTCTACACCAGGAATTCTTAGCAGTGGTCATGCTGTGGAACCCTGAGAGTTGAAGCCCACCCATCTGGACAACACAGCTTAGGGAAAACTGTTGTAAATATATTGTTCTAAATATATAAATGCATGTTGTGGGGTAGGCCAACATTTCCTCTAGAATCCATGTCTCTGAATTGTTTTCCTTTGCTATTATTGACATAGGAGCATCATATTTGACAATGCTTATATTAACAACAGTTGAACACTTTATGTTGGCTGGAGCGTTCTCCTTTTTGGGATCTGTGTAGAAACCTCAGCAATCGCATGAGCTCTTGAAAATGCCACAGCAAGGTGACCTCCAATGCCCAGAATTCTTGCTCTTATCTATCCTGTAATAAGGCCAACTTGATAAATGAGGATAAAAAAAACTGCTCTGCTTTTCCCTCAGCCTGGACATTGCAATTCTTTAATATTTTTTTTTAATGCTTGGTTGATTGTTGTCTTCAAAATAATCCTTTTTGTACAAAAAGTTTTTGCAATCGTTTTTTTCTGTGTTTCCTGGACAATCAAGCATATCTATTTGGAAATGAATGACTGCTGGGATAGGTCCTACTCACCTCCTGGCATGTTTTTAAAGTAGCCCAGAAGACAGAAGGGACTGACCTGTTCATCTGGCAAGACCTAATAGTAGAAAAGATCTTGGAAGCAGCTGGATCACCCCAGGAGAGATGGGGGAGCATTATTATGACAGCCTGTCTCCAGGAGAGTAGCTGAGCATGAAACCAATTTCACACTTTATTAACCAATTCAGGTGCCAATTGCTCAAATCCTGAAAACAGTAATATCTTCCTTCCATCCCACATCTTTCCTCATTCTGGTCAGCTTTTTAAAAAGCTTTTTTTTCTCTCTCTCTGAGCAGCATCACTATGCAAGAGTTCTCAAATCATCACCCAAACTTTGAATACAGTAAGTGAGCCAGCACATGGTCACGAGGATCCCCCAACTGGCAGCCCATTATGGCCCTATTATCTCCTCTAGCTTTTAAGAGATAAGGCTGACAGAGGAGGGAAAGAAGGATTACCTTGACTTTTTTTTTTTTTTAACAGTAGCTTAGGTGATCAAAATATTGTCTTGACTCCCATTCCCATTTTTAAAGAAACTGCCCAGGATTCAGATTTTAGTGGATGAAATGCTGAGATTCTTGTATCTTCCAGTACAAAAGTAAAAAAGTATTCTTAGGAGAATTTGGAGGCTACAGAATTTGTTTTCTGAAAAAATGTCTTACCACTGATGAAATTGCCATCTTCAGATCTGCTTTAAATCCATTCTCACTGGTATAGTCTCTCATTTAAATGAAGACATTCTTAGCTTTTGGAAACAATCAGCTGTTCCAACGCTATTCCAATCCAATGCCAATCGACAGTGTCTATTAACAACAACAACCTCTCACTATACACCTCAACGTGATTGTAGTGTTCCAAGGAAACAATCCTGCAGATTTCTTGAATAGAAACTAGGAAGGGCCATATCAAAGAAAATGCCTTGGGGCCTTATTATTTGCTACAGCTTACCCATAGGTTAATGAGGCATCATGGAGCCAACATTATTTACACCAGGAGTCTGGAGTCAGAGCCACTTAAGCTTTATTCTGTGGTCCTTTGAGACAAAGCAGTCTCCTGTCACCCAAAATGAACTGGAGGATCACAAAATTTGGAGTGCAATTTGGAGTGCTGCATAAAGGCTCAAAGTGTTACTTTGCTTTGATCAAAGCCTCACACGAAGCATCCCTCTGGGATTGCTTTCCAAAGTGAAATGGCACCTGGTACTTTAAAAAGGCTCATTGTAGTTCAGAAACTGCTCCTAGGGACTTTGACAATCTTCCACGGGTATTTCTGGAGAAACAAAGCCTGCAGCTGGAGCAGCTAAGCGACATCACTTGATGCTTCACGTGAAGTCACTGAGACAACACTCTTCATTTGGTTGGCATGAAGGTGCTCCTTTGAATCAAATCACTCCTTTGACCTGGCTCAAAGTAGCTCTCTGAAACTAAGAGGTGCTGCTTTGCACGGGGCTACAATTTTCATGTGTTGCACAAAGGTGGCTTATATATGTTAAAAGCCACCATTTTGTTTCTCCATAAAATGTCAGGGCAAGAAGTAGAGTAAGAGAGTTACAGTGAGTTTGAGGCAAGGGGTTCCCTAGCCACAGAAGGCTTTGTGGGAAGAGATGTCACATTAACTCTATCTTTATCCTTTCGCAAGGCCTCAAAAACATGATTTTGTCAATGGGCATGCGGACCTGGCAATGTGGTGGAGCCAGTACAGTGGCTGTACTGAGCGTTTTGATGAATTACCTTGGCTGGGAGTTTTTTATGTGTTTTATGATGGTTTTTATATTGGTTTTTTCTTGTTTTTAAATTGTTGTACTGTTTTTTTTTCTTGTTTTTATATTTGTTTTAACTGTTTGTAAACCACCCAGAGTCATATTTGAATAATAAATAAATAAATACATCTGAAAAAGTAATCTTACTTTGTCCAAAACAACAACTACTACTACTACAGTGGTACCTCGGGTTATGAACTTAATTCGTTCCATGACTCTGGTCGCAGCCTGAATTGGTTGCAACCCGAAGCAAATTTCCCCATAAGGTTCAATGTAATTACCGTTAATCCGTTCTGGCGTGGAGGACAGGGAGGCGGCTATTGCTTGGAGGGAGAGTCCCCCTCTCTACAACCATGTGTCAGGGGCAGAAAAATGGCCACGGACCACGTGTCGGGGCGGAAAAATGGCCGCGGACTGTGTCACGGGAGGGAAAATGGCCGCGTATCCTGTTTGTACCCCGAGGCGGAGTTCGCAAACCGAGGCAAAATTTTGTGGCCAGAGCTGGTTGTAACCCGAAAAGTTTGTTAATAGAAGCATTCGTAACCCGAGGTTCCACTGTACTACTACTACTAATTATTGTTGATTGCACAGTCAGCTAGATTTTAGACTGGATTTGGCATTTTTATCCACCTACTGATTCCTTCCCAAGGACCTGGGATACACAGATGTTGTTCTTTGATGGTGTTAAAATATTATTATTACTATTACTATTACTATTAAATAGGTACTTCCCCTTTAAAAATATCAGTAAGAGCTTATCTGCAACCTCTTGGAACTTTATGCTGAGACTGGACAGGCTGCTTACCAAGCAGTAGTTCTACAGTGTCCATCGTTTTCATAGACACCGTCTGCTTCCCGCAGGCACTGGGCCAGGATGTTTAGTGAGCCTGTTTTTCACTAAAACAGATGGGTGTAGATATGTGTATTGCCCCTCATTTGATGTGTTTTTTGGGGGGGAGTTGTTGATGTTTTTATTGTTAATTTGTAATTGTTTATCACATCGAGAGTCGTAGGTCAGATGGATGGCCATATCATTCAAAATAAATGAATAAACTACCATAGAACAGAGGAAATTAATGTACAACTTTTTACCACCCCCAAATCTGTAAAGGCTTCCTATACCCCCCAAATCTCTCAAACATACCATTTTCAGAAACAAAACAACCTTCACTTTGTTCTATTCCTTCCTGCACAATGGAATATCGGAAAGAAATTGTAATGGCTGTCCATCAGCAGGATAACTGGCAACAGAACAAAACGGGGCCAAGATCGCTGTGGTTCGGAAGTCAGCAAGCAAAAGATAGAGTTAGAAAATGGGCTGGATCTGGCCAGGAACTAAGGAGCAAAAAATGCCCCCACCATCTCTAAGGGAGAGACAGTGGGGCAGCCGACTCCCTCGGTCTAAGCCTTCCTCTTGCCTCCTTCCTGGTCATGTGACCCAGAAAGGTGTATACGCAGCCTGCCTGTGCTTCCCAGTATTCCAGTGTTTCTCAACCTTGGCAACTTTAAGATGTATGAACTTCAACTCCCAGAATTCCCCAGCCAGCCATGTTCCCCATGGCTGGAGAATCCTGGGAGTTGAAGTTCACACATCTTAAAGTTGCCAAGGTTGAGAAACACTGCAGTACACAGATGTGCAGAACTGTAGATAGATGCAATGGGAGGGCCATCAGAAACACGAACACAGATAGCACACATATGCACCCACTCTCTTAGATCCCCCCTCCCACCTCACTCTCACACACGCAGACATAAAGGCAACATACAGTCTATAGCACAGGTATGCGTATATCCGGATTAGTCTCTGAGGAGAAACAGGTCATACCCAAAGAGTCACAACACATTACTTTGCTACACAGAAGAAAATAGGTATACTTGCTATGACCATGGCTGGAAAAGAAGTTGGGAAGCCATGCCCTGCATGCTTTTTCTACTTCGTTTTAAAACCAGAATTCAAGATTCTCTCACACTGGGCAGGCTTCATCTACTCAGACTGCTTTACTATGGCCCAAAATTGTGTCATTTTGTTTCTTTGCTTTTAAGTTAGAACTAAATTTAGATTTTCTGTTTTGGTAAACAGGAGGCATAACATTTTGGCTTCCCCAGTCTGACTTTGTTTCTGGACCTCTAATTTGGCTTATCTTGAATCAAGTCACTGTCCCATTTGCCAGATCTGGTCTAAACTGAAATGGGATCTTCCCATCAGTGCATATCCATATTGTATATACTGCAAACAGCCAGATTGCCTCCCAGCTATTAGCTGTGCTATTCTGATTACCTCAGCTCTGTTTCCCAATGCTATAAATCATTAAAAACAGATGTGAAAACCTAGTATATACACCAGGAATACCTAGAAATAGTCAGAGTCTAGAGAGTAGACCACTTTCTATTCAAAAAATAAGGAGGAGTCTGGTGGCATCTTTTCTGACTAACAAATTTTATTAAAAGGCATACGCTTTTGTGACCTGCAGTGACCAGACTCCTTCTGATGTTTTGCCACCTTAGACTAACATGGCTGTCCTCCTACCATGTCAATTCGAAAGATCACTTGACTTAGATCAAAGCTTCAGTGATGTTTCCCTTTAACTGGTTCTACAAAATAGCTCACTGCGTCTAGGGACTTTGGTACAGAAGACATAGATGCAGAAGTCATTTCCACAAAGCGGCTGGCCAAAGACAGTGGCCTACCTTGGCACTGAGGCCAAATGCCTTGCTTTTCCATATCAGGACATTACCTTGAAGCAAAGGCTGCTCCAGTGATCAGAGATCAGGCACCTCGATGAGGCTATACACAGTTGTATTAGGCAGCTTTAAAGCAGAGGACAGAAACCTTTCCTGTGAGATGGCCTGCTTTCTCTTCTCCACTCACCCCAGATCACTCAAAATCTCATTAAATTAACAAGACGTGCAGGATTTTTATGCTTTCATTCCTAAATTATCTGAGTTTTGAATACCCCCGCCTCCGGTATGTTATTTTACTAATTTGGAGGCAGAGGACAAGCATGGGATTGTCCCTTCATGGTCTAGAGAGTCAGAAAATCCATAGATCAACCTTCTTCCTACTGTTTGGATACATTAAAAAAATATTCAGAAGAACAGTGATAACGTGGGCAATTTATGGTAGCCCTGATGATACATTGTAAAAGAGTATTTTGGACTGGGTAGCCCTATCTGAGACCATCCTTACGCTTAACATGAAAATTAAGGAGCTTTCCTTCAGGCTGAGAAAATGAAACAGTACATATCACCTTGGAAAATATATGGTCCAATGGGTGCTAGCAATGGGTTTTTGCTTCCTTGGATGTACTTGAGACTTTTATTTGTCAACTGAATTACATAGGACAATTCATGTAATGTTCTTTCTCCTTCCCCCAATGATTCTGCAAGCTGAGCCTTCTTCCAATCTAGCCGCTGTGCAAATGGGTACAAACAATTCAGTGAAATAAAGAAAAGTTTGCTCAGCGTGGTGATATTTAATTTTTAAAGTCACATCTGTGTACACATGTTTACAGAAGAATTCATGTTCCCTGTGGCTCTTGAAAGAGTCCAAGTTTTACAGCTCCCACTTTCTAACTCCCTTTCTGTCTCTGATCACTTCCTTACCTTTTGCCAGTATGGAAATGTGTCCTCACCACGTATTCCATTGATGGATGCTCTGTCAACCAACTAAGCCAGATCTGATTATTTATTCATCAGATGCCTTACAGTCCACTTGAGAACCTGTTTGTTCACTTTCCCAATGATCACCTATAGTTAGGTGGTTAATTCCAAGTGATGTTTATTGGCTTTTTCTTATTTCTCCTCTATAGGTTTCATTTATCTAAAGTTGTTTCTATATTTACAAGCTCTCTATGTAATTTGGAAAAAGTTCCTCATTTTGCTTGGATCACACATCCACCTTATTTGAATATCCCCTGCAGTGCTTTTCTATTCACCATCAAGAGGGTTCAATTAATTTTACGCACCCTAGTCCTTTTCTTAGTCTATAATAGCATGAACCTGGAGGAAAATTCACCTGTATGGATGAAAATGTGTGATCATTTTCTGGACCAATGCAAAGAAGCCCCTGATGAGTTGCAGAACAAGAAAGCTAGTGCAGGTATGTGAATGTGTCCAGCTTCAGTATATCATTGGCACAAAGTCCTGCTGCTGTTAAAATTCTGCATTAAATGGTACTTGAGAATTCATCTTTAGGGATTAACTCCCAAATGGGATACAAAGATAAATTGGCTATAGCATATAAAATGATTGGAAGCAGGGGAGAAAAGTCATTCTTTCTGGAGGTAAAAAAGCTCCTGGTAAATGTATTGGCCCACATAGAAGGTTCATCAAAAATAAATTGGACTACATTCCTTCTAAAGGGCACTCTTCAGTGCCAAATTAGACCTCCTTACTTCTGTTGATTTCAAAAGCCTTAAACCCACTTCCCTCTCTGATGCCTCTGCATCTGTGTGTTACATGAGTTGATGGGTCTCAGAAGGTTAGTGTGAAAGGGGAAATCCAGGTGTACCTCCCACTACAGGGGAGAACTTTTTAAATGTCTGTGAGTGTGGCAAGAAAATTTTAGTGCATTATTTATTCATGCATTCGAATTTATTACTTGAGGACAGTATCCTTTATATCACATAGCATTTCACCCAGAAATACATATATCCATGGATATACACATTCTCACATTTTGTGACATTGATTTTTTTCCCCCTCCCCAAGGACTTGGAACAACTTGGAAGGGGCATTCTCAATTTTTAATTTATAATAAACCTACAGAACTGGTTATAGGAACAGACAACCTGTATTTTCCTGGTACTGCTGGACTACAAGTCCTGTTAACTCCATCTAGCATGGCAATAATCAGAAGTAATAATAGCTAGAGTCCAACAACATAGAGGGCTGCAGGAAATAATTGATCCAAAGCCACCTAGAAAGGTGCATGCTGAGCAAGGATCATTCTGGGATGGATGTGTAGGAAATATAAGGTTGATTTGTTCAGGAAGATGACAATACGCTTGGTTTGGCCCATCTGCCAAGACGGTTTACTGGGCTGTGGCTGCTGTGCATGTTACAGCTACTTGGAGCCACAGGTGGGAGCTGAGTGCCAGGTAGAGACCAAAGGTGAATGAGCAGCCCTAGAAAGGGCATGGCAGGCCCCTCCACCAGAGGTGCTACCCCTCCGTGGACACTCCGTATGCCCCTGAGAATAGAACACCTGCTTCCATGAAACTTGTATGTAGCGAACTGCCCAGTCAAGACACGAACCCAGTTTCCACTCTCAGTTCTGCAATCTAAACGCTGTACCACACTGACTCTGCTACTTGCTGTTCTGAAGCTCAGGAAAGCTGTGCAAGCACATACACCCAACCACAGGCAGAGAAAGGAGAAGGAAGAGGAAAAGGGAAGTGGTTTACAAATCAGTGAGCAATGCTGAGTTAATGTGTTGTCTGACCAAGGGCCAAGACATCAGTATTTGTTGTCTGTACTCAGTGTGCAGTGCTTCTCTTGCATTCTAAATGCCATCCTGAGGGCAGCCTGCATGAAGCAGAAAGCACTCTTGGAGTACTTTCTGTGACCTGGCCTAGCGTGGGAACGGGTTGCCAGATCTTCATTCAATCTAACTATACTCACGTTAAAATGCCCCAGCCACCCTAAGAAAGCCCATTTGCCTCCAGCCTTTCCTGCTGGGCAAACGTGACATCTTGCTTGCCAGAGAGAAGGGGGTAAAGGGGTTGATGGATTAACTGAGAGGGGAGAGGAAAAGGAATAAAGGCCTTGTGATGAAATAATAGATCCTAGACAATTCTCCCTTTATGGACAATCTGAAGGAATGACCCTGGGTCTCCAGGATAAGTCCTTGCTTGGTACATAATTATCATGATTACCTTAATTTTCAGTTACGTTTCCTGATTATTGGTCATTTATCCCATCCACCCCAAATGTTTGTGTCTGTCTTGGGTACAGAATAAGTTTTTAAACAATGCTTTTGTCTCTGATCATACAACCCTTCTCTGTTTTAAGATGACTTGGAGATCATTGATGTGGGATCATTTTGCAAAGGCAGCAGCAATGTCCTTTATTTTCTGTTTTAAATGCAGCTTCCTGGGATTTTCCAGGCCTCTACCATCAGGTAGAGCACCTCAGGGGCAGGCAGCAGTGACATTTCTCCAGCCAGTCTTCCTAAGTCTCTTAACTTTTCTTTGCTCTTGAAGGACAACCTTGTGTGTGCTCCTTAGCTTACCCCATGCCCTCCAACCTAGTCTACTCTTTACAGATGATATGAACTTCCACACTGCCTCCAGAGTTATTCAACTACCCCTATAAAACAGTCTGAAGCCCAGCAGCTATCATCTTTGGGTTTGTTAGCCTTGAAACTCTGTGAAGCTCTGAGAACATCAAACCATTACCTCAAAATGACCCGTAAGTGAGTGTTTTTAAAAGGGCAGTCAATTTCTGTTCTGCCTTGAACTACCATCATCTCCCCACTTGGTTCTCCTCATGAAACAGGACAGTTGCTGCAAGAAGGACCGTCAATGTTGCCAAGGCACTATCCCCCTTTTGCACTTAAAAGAAATCATTTTCAGCATGATGCTTCAGCAGCTGAACCTGTCTAGAAATGGGGGAGAGGCTGGCTTGAGAGCAGGAATAGGGAGAGAGAGTTAATCAAGGGTGCCCACCAAAAGGAAAATGGACCTCCCACAAGCTATGATGAGCCACAGCATTGCAAAGAAAACACCAGGTTTGCTTCTGTTTCAAATAAACTGCAGCAAAACTAGAAGGAGGAAATAATCCTCAACCTCAAAACCAGCCAACATCTTGAGACCGTGCTGCCTTCAGTGCTGATGTAAATTCAGTCCCCAGTTTCCATCAGTAGAATGGAAAAAAATGCTGCTTTATCTTTTCCACCAGATAGCAAAATCTTTTGGTCAGTTCTAAGGTTTTAGTTCATCTTCCTACTTTATAGGGCCAATCAGGCTCGGTTCACTTTTCCTTCTCTGTGCAATTTCTTCCAGACATCAGTACAAGTCAAGATGTATATAGACGTAAGAGTCACTGGTGACAGTAAGTTCCTGGATTACAACAGCCCTTCTCCCTGCTTCAGCAGGCGTTGGGTTTAGTGCTGCCCTCTGCTGGTGGACTCTGGGTATAGCACACTTTCTAATGGGGAGGAAAGCGGAAGAAATGACTGCAACGTGTAACTTGATAAGGAAAACAGTCTCCGGAGCTTATACAGCTGGGTTTACTCCTGTTTCTGTTTCTTGGGAAGGACTTTGATTGTAGATGGTCAGAAGGAGTCTGATAGCACCTTTTCCAACTAACACGTTTCATTAAAAAGCATAAGCTTTTGTAAGTTGCAGCTCACTTCATCGGATGCATCTACTAACATAGACTAACATGGCTGTCCTGCTACAATGATTTATAGATGGTGTAAAATGTGGCATGTGATTCTTTGGTGTGAAATGGACTTGCAGTGGCTCAGCATGAGAAATACATGCAGTGGGACACAGCTTGTGATTGATAGCAAAACTAAGTAGACATTTAACAGCTCTTTGTTTATAATTAACATTGCCTGCTGGCAGAGGTGAACTTTCCCAATGGTTGCTTAAACTAAAAAATAGCTTAGAGCCCATCACATTAATTATAGAATTATAATTCTTAAACTGATGCCTAAAATACAGTATAATAAAACAGACCCAAAAAAGCCATCTTTGTAAAAGCTGCAGAAGGTTTCAAAGATTTCAATAGGCGTCATAGCCAAAACCTTTGAACCTCTTATAACTTTGGGCGGAGGACTCAAACCGCCGAACATGCAAAGGGCCAAATGTCTCATCTCCGTAAGCATCTCAGACTTACTCCTAGCAGATTTAGCTCAAGTGTAAAGAGAGAGAGAGAGAGAGAGAGAGAGAGAAAGAAGAAAGAAAGAAAAAGAAAGAAAGAAAGAAAGAAAGAAAGAAAGAAAGAAAGAAAGAAAGAAAGAAAGAAAGAAAGAAAGAAAGATGCGACGTGATATGGCATGGATGCAGGTTGAACAGCCCCCAAATGGTGGAAAGAATAGCATAAGAACAAAACATTGAAAATTCAGAAAGGAGGAAAGAAGAACTGGTTTTATTCTGATTCTGATTATGCCTTTTCAGTTTCCAATGAGAAAGTGCTGCATTAACAATCAGGATGGGCAGGGTCAGTTTGCCTAGCCTGGAGAAGCAATGGAATTAACGTCTGAATTAACCTCTCTTTTGTCTCATTAACTTCAACTAAACATGGCCATCCCAGTTCAGTAAAGGAAATCCACCAGGGAAAGCAGGCATCTGCTGAGACTAGTGTGTTTGGCAGGATGTAAACATGCAGGTTCTCTGTCTGGAAGATGCCCACATTTTGAATTCTGAATACACACAGTGTTCTGATTGTGGACTACAAGATAATATGCACACCAGTCCTATTCAGCCCAACCAGCCACCTGCCTCTGTAGTATTGCTGTTTCAGGCATGCGTTGAGCTCAAATGTGTGTAGGAGAAAAGCATTTGCACTGTATGCATGCTTGCTTTTGTGTGAGCTAGGGCCCTAATAATGCAGGAGAAAGACATCATTGAACAATGTAGGAAGAAGTGGGGCATATCCAAAGATGCTGTGGGGTTATTATAATGCCAGAATAGGGCATAATGAGCATCAGTAGGATGCAAAGGTGAATCCCCAGCCAGAGCAAATGATTCCTTTCAGGATTGTAGTGTCTGGATATATTTGGCAGCATCCATCTGAGTCCATTGTACCTGAGGTTATTACCTAGTTTGTTAATTGGTTAAGTGACATCTAGTTAGGCTTGACTCCTGGTGACTGGGTGGACAAACATTCACCATCTCAGCCTATCTCCAACAGCAACTGATAGCTCTATCAACAGCAGGTCTGTAATTGCTTTGATCTTGTCTACCCATCCTCTCATCTGCTTGCATCACCTACTGAAAATATGTAGATTTCTACTTGTTGATCCTTCCCTGAAGTCATTATTTTTTTGGCCCAGGATTAATTGGTTGATTCTTGCAGTCCATAATACCCTTAGTAACTATCTCCAGATCCACAGTACAAAGTTATCTGTTTTCTTTCCTCGTTCTTTTTCAACTGTTAGCTTTCGCAACCATTGAAAGACTATGACTACTAGCCCTTCAAGGAAGGAAAGGTCAAGAAACAGGAACAGTGGGTATTTCAGAACTGCTCCTTATTTAAGGTATAACAGAATCTTGAAAGCCTGTCCAAGTTTCTGTTTACCACACTTATACCAAATAAAATCAGAGTGGGCGGTATTTTGAATTTCTTTCTAATGCTTTCTTCTTTCCTAGGACTGAGTAACCTTTTCTGAAAGTCCTCCCTGAACAGTTCATTCATCCCTTCCCCCTCCCAGGGCCAGGACTACATTCCATCACTGTGGCTTTAACTACTGTGATGTTGTTGTTGCTTTTGAAATATCATATCCTTCATGATTTTGTATACATTTGGTTTAAAATTGTCATGGCCTCCCTCCCTAGAGTTAATTAATTGATCTTATGAACTATTTATTATCAGATTTATACCCTGCCTTTCTATCCATCAAGCAATCAAGGTGGCTTTCCACTTCTTTAGCATATTTCCCATCTTTATCTAGTCTATTGTGGTTAGTTTTTCACTGTCAGCTGTAAGCTCAATGAGGATGGTTGGTTGACATTACCTTTGACTTCATAATACATAATATTAACCCAGGGCTTGCCCTTTCCATTTTTATTTTCATAATAAGTTTTCTTAAGTTTTTCTTACTTTTGGCTAGTGAAATGGTATTGTCTGCATATCTCAAACTGTTAATATTTTAGCCTTCTATTTTGATTCCAGCTGTAGCTATCATTCTGATAATATATTCATAGTATAAATTAACAATATGACAGTATGCATCTTTGTTTCACCCTTTCCTATTCTGAACCAATCTGTTTCTCCAAATCCAGTTCTTACAATAGCTTCTTGTTCATTGTAAAGGATCCTCAGAAAAATAATCAGGTGTTTTGGCACACCCATTAGCCTCAACACATTCCACATTCTGGCCTTGCTATAGTCCATAAATTACATTCCCTTGCTCTATCCATCTTAAGTTAGCTATCTGATCTTATGTTCCTTTGCCTCTTTTCTGAAAGTGTCTGTTCGTTTGGCATTCCTTTCTCCAGGCATAGCTCAATTTTTGTTTGTAAGATCTGAAGCCAAATTTTGCTTGTATGAAGAATTAGTGGTATGGTCCTGCAATGTTCACATTCTTTCTTCTTCAGTAGAGTGTACTGTATATCCTATACTGATCTTTTTCTAAGCTAGTCTTGTTTCCTATTAGTCCAATTAGAACTGTTAGCACTTTGGCTGCTTCTTTTCTGGCAATTTTTAATAGTTCAATGAATATTTCATCTATACATGGTACTTCGTTTTTTGAAAGCTGATATGTTGCCTTTCATATTTCACTTTCTAGTGGAATCATTTCCTGAACATATTCTGTCTCAGCAAATGCTTCTGCATTCTAAAATTTTGGCTGCAAAGGGTTTCAGTATAGCAGCTGAATCTTCCTTTAACCTCATTTGCCTTATTAGACTGTTCCTGTGATTACTCTTAAGTGCCTCTACCTTAGCTGCAAATTTTCCTATGATTTCTCTGATCTTTTAGAAATATCTTTCATCCCTCTTTTCCCTCTATTTGCAGATATTCTTTCCTCATCTGATATCAGAAGTCTGCATTTAGTCCTCTGAATGCCCAAGGATTTCAACTTCTGTCGGTCAGAATTTGTGACCTATTGCATGAGCTTGAAAAAAATGTGTTACTGATTTAAGAGTCAAATTACACACTCGCTACTTTAATCATTCAATACGTTAAAGCAACAGTATCCTTTTTTCAGGACAAAAGACAGAAGCCTGAAAAAAAGGCACATGTGCTATGAAGAACAAAAAGGAGTTGTGCTCATTCAAGGTCTTAAGAACTTAAATCATTTTCATTGTATTCACAGTTCTAATAATTGGTCCTGACCTCTGGGTTTTTTTTTTTTCAAGTGCTTTTCCTTTCTATGTTTTCCAATTCTCATTGATTCCATCCCTGACCTGAAACAGAATGCATTTAGAGGCAGTGCACTGAGAAGGGCATCTAAGCACACTCCCCAAAATAGATAAAAGCAAAGATGAACTGAAGGCCAGAACATATATTGTTATTTGCTATAGGACAGGTGCAGAAAATGGCTTCCTCATCATTCCCCTTCATTCTGTAGCCCAGGTTGAACTAAACTAAGAACCATTTCTCAGCAATTTGCCCACTGTGAAGGTTGGCTTTGCTGTTGAAAATTTGCTGGGGTGCGGCAACATATTATTGGTGGGAACAGAATTGGAACAGCCATCATAGTTCTCTACCCAAAAAGTCCTATTCCAAAATTCTTGAATATAGGAAAATTCAGAATGGTTGCCACCGTTGCAGTTCCTGTTATGAGGAACAGAAATGGAATCACCACTGGAAATGTCTTCTGACAGAGCAAGCAAGGCGTTCCTTCAGAAGCTCATTTTCAGAGAGAGCTGGAGGAGAGATTCAAAAAGCATCTTCTACTGTCTTACTTGGGGAGGAATCAGGCTTTACACTACAACCCTATACGTGTCTAATCATGTGAATTGTGGGTGATTGAGCAATGGGAATTACTTCCAAAGAACCAAGCTGAAGAAATAACAACATGAGTCAGAGCAGCAACACAGAAGGAAGGAGGAGCACAGCCATTTTATGAGACTGTTTCTATTCAAACTACATGCACTTTCCCAGCTGTTCAGAGTTACAACCCTCTGTCTTGCATATCTGCTGCCCTTCTCCCCACCCAGCCACAGTGCATGAGTTCAGACAATCAGAGAACAGCAATATGTGGGCAAGTGTTTTTGTCATGTGCAGCAGCATTTTCCTTGCCCATCACTTGCCATGCAATGAAGGATCAGGTGCTGAAGGGCCCACTCAACCATGAAATGCTGCTTGCCTTCTCATAAGACGCTGCAGAGGCCTGTGGGAAGAGGACATGTTGCTTTCACCCCTCAGCCTTTTCCCCTACAAAATGAACAGGTTCACCCCTGGTTTCATGTTCCTGAAAAATCTTCCACCATAAAGCACCTCCACTGGCTTATATGTGAAAGCTTTTACAAAAATCACTCTGCATTTGGCTCAGGGCTATTTTATGCTCATATGCCTGATCAAGAGAGCAATTGTATTTGTTTTTAGTGCAACACACACTCCATCTTCTAGCATCTCAGCAGTCTACTTTCCCAGCTTAAATTTAGGTAGTCCACCTGAAAGCCCAGTTTGGTGGAACTTAGTGGTAGAACCAGCAAAGCAACTCTCTGGTTATTTATTTCAGATTGTTCAAACCAGCAGATATTAGAAACAACTAATCCCTTCCCGCTTCCTTGTCTATAATGAACCTTGTGGCCTATTGTTGTGCGTTGCTCTGAGCAACAGTTCACCTCATCAGGAAGCCTCTTCCCTCCTCTGCCTGCTAGAGCTGTCTTTGATCACTAGTCCTCTGCCTGATTTTTCCTTACTGAACTCACACGTGCCCCTAAACATGTGCAGGAAGAGTCAAGAAATAAAACAGGCACCTTGAGAGCACATATATATGTTTGGGAATAACATGCATAGCCAGCATCCCAATGAAGGCTGTGAGAACCAACTAAATTGGAAGTTCTTGCATTTGTCAGCTTCCATAATGCACAAACCACCCCTCCATTGGTATTGCTGCAATTAACTGATTAATTTCAAAGGTGCCAGGGTACTCTCTATCCTCTTAATGCATACACTCAAAGTGAATTCTTGACAACTAAATCTTGGTCTTTGGGTCTTCTTTTGTCCCCCTCCCCCCCGCCCTTGATTTCCCTCTCTCTTGTGCTTGATTTCTGAATGACAGATTTTGGCAGTAGATTCCTGCAGAAGCCAGAGTGTAAGGCTGACAAAGCTTCAAGAGAAGCGTCCCCTTGAAGCTGCTTTTCAAAGCAGCTTTGAAAAGCAAAGCAGCTCTGATGAACAAAGCAAAGGTGCTTCATGAGTTCACTTCTGGGGCCTCTCTTGGCATGTCTAACAGCAGGAAGGGCCTTGGGACTATGCAGAAGTGCATTTCCTAGACTCAAATCACTGAAAACACCAGGAAAGTGTTTTCTGGCTCCCAGGCTTACCAGAGAAGGCCCCAGAAGCAATACAAGGCAGTTTGAGAGGTGAATCACCTCATCACAGAGGCCTACAAGAGAATGTGGGACGGCTCTACTTTTTACCATAGGCCATGGCTGCATTCTGAGGTACCCCAGCTCTGAGATACTTACAAGGGATTCCTGCACCAAAAGGAAAGATTGGGAAGCTGTAGAAGCTGGTGTCTTTTTTGTGTTGTGGATTCTTCCAGTTAAGAAAGGGATGCTGGTAGCTTCCTTACAGAGGAAGAGACATTATATGGGATGCAAAAGACAAATGCTGAGGGACATGGTATAGAAAGTCAGCATCCCATTTCTAACCACCCTCCAGGTTTTTTAAAAAATTATCCTCAACCATCCTTTTGTCATGATCTAATTTTAGGATGTCTATATCTACAGGGATATACTTCTTCTTCTTGCTGTCCACTAATTGGTTCACTTGCCCAGGATGAGCAGGTGGATATTATGCCACACGAAGGAGGAACAACCAGGCCTCTGGTTGGTACTAGAAACTCTGCCGTGGTGTGAGCCGTAGCAGTTGGTCACAATACTGTTTGTGGGCATGGGCCTCCCCATTGGATTTTTTTTTTTTTGTCTTTTTTTTAAAAGTATGGTATTGGATCTTTATTTTGTTTTCTTTCCCATAAAACTCACATTTTAAAAAACAGTTTGCCATGAAATATATATTTTTGTATAGAATTCTTCCTAAAATGTGAGGCTTTGTACATGTTTTTTTTAGGTGAGAATAGTATCACAAACATTTGCAGATATACACATGGGAAGAATAGCTTGGTCTGATCGGTATTTTAGTTCAGAAAAGATGAATTTGATCAATCTGCTTAACAACAATGATTGAACAAAAATCTTCCCTATACTTTGCATCTTTTTAACTAACTGGATCTCTTGTTTTTCATTAGACCTATGGAAACATCCCTCAATTAGCATCAAGTTCAAGTAAATTCCCTGGCTGTTTCTTTGGAGGAAATAGAGTTCCCAGCTGACTAACAGAGAGTATTGCTTATGACTGGGAATATCTGTGGAGCATTTCTAGCCTGAAATAAGTCTAGAGTGCTGCAAACAGAGAGCATTCAGAGTTTACGACCCAGGTTCTGATACTGTGCCCTAATAGGTGGGAGTGGGATACAGGGAAGGTTCCCAGTAATGAAAGCCTCATCAGATGCTAAGTGTGAAGCAAGAGATTTTCATCCGTGTGCTAACATCCATGAGTTACATGAACCAGCTGGGTCAGGCTCTGTCCCAGCGCTATCCACTGGCTCCAAAATACAAACACGACACGTTCCAGTAAGACCGCCAGAGCATTCCTGACTGAAGGGTATGTCCTTGCCATGCTATTTAAAGGCATGCATGCTACCCTTTATTTGTCCATATATGTTGGCTGGAAGAGGCTTGAGCCTTGCACTTAGCTCAGAGAACACAAGAATTGGCCACCCATTAGGGAAATTTCTATTCTTGATCTTATCCTTCTCTTCCTTTCTACTGCTGTTTCCAAACTGCAGAGAAATATACAGTATTGCATAGCTGAATTAACATAACATTCACTACATAGATGAAGTCACCAAAAGGTATGTACTGCCACACTTAGAGTCCTAGTGTCATGTCACTTAAAATACTGTGGATTGTACTGATGCTCTCCCAAATTATGTTCAATCCATCCCCAGCTCCTGTGATGACTTTTCTAGGATTCCCAGGTTGGAATCAAGATAGCTGTTAACAGATGAAGTAGCTTGAACTTTTCCAGATGGTCTTTTCCTTCTTTCAGCAACCTTCTTCCAGTTGGTGTAGCATCTGCTGCTCAATACCAAAGAAGGGAAGTCAAACCCAACCTGGCTGAAGGGTGACATCGTTCAAAGTAAAGATTAGCCGTTCCTGGCCTGAGAAAATAGTTCTCAAAGTGTGGATTGGACCAGATGGTTGCTAGTTTGTTCCCTGGTTTCTCATTAAAAGATTCTGGTCAGTCCAGCTATCAGTGTGACTTGTTCTTTTAAAGGCCTCCTTCTTTTCCCTAGCATGTGGCCCCTGATTGTTTTGGCTTCCCATAACTGTCTTGAGACTTCATGGCTAGTGAGGTAATAAACTTATGCTTGGTCTACACCACTTCAGTCCAGAGGAAGGTATTTATATGATTGTATGGTTCTTCACACAAAAATGAATACATGAATAATCTTGTCATAGAAAAATGTATCCAGCAGGAAGAAAACCAGGCTGTGCAACCACTCTCTTCCTAACATGCTGGCTTCCTGGGCTGACTATTTTGCTTTTAAAAGTGGAATACTCTGCCACCGGCCTCCCCACTTCCAACCTGAAGTGGTATAGCCTGGGCAAAAGTTGGCTACTCCCCAGTGTGAGCAAATGCATGGTTTACACAAATGCAACTCGTGGATATTTATAATTTCAATAATCCTATTTATTTTTTTAAATGTTTAATCTTGAAACTCAAAAATATTAAATCTCCAAAGTATTGGATAGAAATTCTTGAACCTGTGGTTCTGGAGGGCACCAGCTTGGGGAAGATTGCTTATATAGCCCATGGTATAGTCCAAGCCATCTTCAACTGAAACACACGATGTGACAGTGGAAGCAGCAGCTGTGGGGGGGGGGGTGCAGGTGCATGCAAGAGATCTGGATGCAGATGCTCCATAATAACAAATGGACACAATAACTTAAATCCTTTACTTGCTATGCTGCCCCTATAGGGAAACAAATATGAAACTCTGGTGTCACTTACACTTTGGCAGTCCTACTGTTGCCTGTTGCAGACCTCAAAGTTGCACATGCCTATCAAGTCCAAGTATCTTTTTGACATTGGGAGCAATAGACTTATCCTTGAAACTGGCATATCATATCAAGTATGTCACAAATGACAACTCATCATTCAGGTTGGCAGTTGAAATGGCCAGACTGTCCTGATCTGAATCTTGCTGTGGTATAGAGCCTCATAGACTGACATTTTGCATCCCAAAAGGGAACTCTGAGCCTTCCTTATTCTGAAACTTGTATGCAGATTCAGTATGGTCTATACACAACTTTGGCAAATTCTGGATATGTGGACTTCAATGATGAGAATTCCCTGTTCAGTATGGGCATTGCTGAGAATTCTGGGAGATGACTTCTGATTGATGGATTGACTTCTACACATCTGTACATTACTATGGTTGGAATTCACTGGTCTAGGATTATATGAGAATAACTTGGTAACATGCCTAGCCTACTTCAGCTATACAGGGATACATGGAAGAGAACAGGTGTGCAAAGTCTATGTTCACTCCAACCTGATGATATTTACTTGAAAATATCTACCCTGTAGCTGCATATATGCACTTTGTGTGTTCCCCAACACTCCCACCCCACCCGTGTACTAGTTTCTTTGCTGCTATCCTGAAATTTGGGACTGCAACTCCCAGAGAGTTGAGATGATGGGAAATGTAGTCCAACCCATGTAGAGGGTGTGAAATTGAGAAACATACAATTGTATCCTTGGTGTCCTCCATGGTAAACAAACATGATGTCATTGCCAACTGTTCAAAGTATTCTGAAAAGCAATGCACTAGAACAACTAGTCAAGAAGGCCAGCATTTGGGAAACAAGACAGTAAATATTAAATGTTGCTTTTAATGTCTACATTCTATTCATTTCTATCCAAAATATAAGGGGATATTCAAGTTCTAGTACTGCCTGGTATTCTTAAGAGACAAATGGGGTAAGTAAGCCATCTGGTGGTAAAACAGGGGCTCTCCAGCCATGTAACATTGTAAAGTAAGATGTTATTGCCAGGCACATATTCAGCACAAGAAACATGAGATCACACCTGAGCAGTCTGAAAACCATCTTTAAGCAGAGAATCAATACTGTTTATTTCTTTCACAGTTAATGTAATGCACATACACCGTTATTATAAATATAGAGCCTGAAATAGAAATTTCTGGTCTCATTATTTTTGGTGTTCAATTTTTGGACGTTAAGACAAAGTTCAAAGCAGGTCAGTCAGTTGGTTTTGGTAGTGAATGAATCTAACAATGTCATAGGAAATTTCCACAGATTGCAGTATGTGTGCAATGCCATTTCTCAGACACAGGTAAGCGCCCAATATATAATGTTCAAGTTATATCGTCACGATAGTTCAAGTTATTAACTCTAAAGATGAGAGCTGACCCAAACAACCTTACTCTTGCAAAGTTCACACAAACAAAGCAGCAGCTATTTTGAAGTTTTAAATGCTACAGTATTGTTTTTTTAAAAAGGAAAGGGAATTTGGGGGTATAAGATCTCCTCTTAGCCTTCATCCTTCTAACCTCTCATACTACAAAGAGTCTACTGCACCTGCATCAGGATGTACAATGAGAATCCAGACACAAATGTGTTCTGTTAAGAGTCAGTTACAACATAATGTTACCCATTCATTTTATTCTCCATCTCACCATAAAATGCTGAATGTCAAAGAGCAAACCCACGGATTTTTCAGGAGCTACACTTGAAAACATCTAGTTACATTTTTAAACGGTATAAGTTGTCTTATCAGTCACACACAGAAGCATTTATAATCTAAATGTTTCATATCACCCTGAGCCTTCAGATGAGTTTATGCATTCATCTTCTATGCTGATGCCAAAAGTATTTTGATGTGATTATAGGTACATGGATGTGGGAAGATAAGCAGAGTCTCTGATGGAGGGCACTGAAAAATTGCATTATGCCTCATGTTAATCTCACAGACACAACTACCCCTCATTGTAAAGTCTGTTTTCACTGGAAATCAATCTTTGGAGCTGCAGTTCTTCTCATTATTTTTAGTCTATAGTTTTTTAAGGGGGAGGAAATATTTTTAATAAGAAAGTATTAGTTGACAATAAGTTTCGGTATACCATCTTTTTCATTGTCTTGAGAAGGACCTCACACTGTTTTTCATATGCACATTTTCTTGTTCTTTTTTGAGAAAAGTAAAAACAAATCATGTTCTAATAGTTTATGCATACAAATTTAGTCTTCAGTGTACCTGTCAGTTTACTTCTACAACTCTAGTAATATTTTGTCATCCCACATTTTCACCTGAAAGTTGGCAACATCCACTTCATGCCAAAAAATAAAGCTTTCACATTTTCTTTGCTCTTCAATATTCTTTTAGCTGAATATGCTTCCAATATTTCACAATGCAATTGTGCTAGAGCAATGCTGCGTATTCCATATGGTGGGATCTTCTAGCATCTTCTAGAGTTTTCTAACCATCCTTGTGCCAATACAACAACAATAAGAATATCACCTCAATGAAGGCAAGGTGATAGTCACTAGTGGGGTGATTCTACTTAAAGCAATTATTTATTTGTTAGATTTATGTACTACCTTTTTCTAGGAACTAAAAGCCTTTTCTAGGCTTACATAACACTTATTTTTTTCTTTTTCCCATTAGCAAAAACCCTGTGAAGTAGGTTGGGATACAAGAGAGTAACTGGCTGAAAATCAGCCACTGAGTTTCCATGGCTGAGGATGGACTCAACCCTGTCTCTCTCTGGTCCTAGTCCAACACTTTATCCACTATACCATACCGCAGCCATTTTGTCTAGTTTACTGAGATTGATATATTACTGAAGGGAACAACTGGGTTTAGTAATCTGGGAGTTGGACCATGCATCATTAGAAAATGCTGAGTTGGTTTCTTTAGCTATTTCTTCACTATCATAAAACCAAAAGGAGAACATTATGTCAGTGAAAGAAGAATGGGGCTTCAACTGGCCTATTGCTCAGAGCTTCTTTGTTGTGGTGAGCTGCTAAACTGATTGAGATGGATATTCTGGAATGAATTAGGAAGAGACCCATTCCCCTTCTAAGCCCTTATTGCACTAAGCACTATTACACTTTGGTGGTCCTACGGAAACCTTTGGTTTGAGACCATGCATTGATCTAATACAGGTAGTCCTCATTTAGTGACTGCCTCATTTAGCAATTGTTCACAGTTACACTGTGGTGAAAAAGTAACTTTATGACCAATCCTCACATTTACGACCTTCGCAGATCTGTAAAGCAAAGGAAAGCTGAAGTAAGACCGTAAGCAGAGTTATGGTTTCACTTAGCAACTGCATAACTTAACAACCGAGTTGCCAGTCCCAATTGTGGTTGCTAAATGAGGACTATCTGTAACACTAATGGTGTAGAGATCTTCCTAGATTATTACCTTTTTTCCCAATATTTGGAAAATCCCTTGTCAGCCTTAGATCAAGAAATAGCATTACAATTATAAGTAGCTTATTATATACCTATACTCCTTCATATTTTTTCAATAAATACATGGCACGAATTCATTCCTGAAACATGAACATTCATTCATTCCACAGGCCTCCTGGCCTCATCATCTGCCTCTTTGTCCACTGAATGTCACGGAAGAAAGGGAAAGAGACAGGCAATGAAGACATAGCTGCCTTCTAAACCAAGCATCACTTAACAGGTGCATTTACTGAGCTGGAAATGGATAAACAGGTGAAACCCATCCAGGTGGTTGTGGGGCTGACACCATCATCAGGTAGCTAGAAGGCACATAGCCCCTCTGTCCATTCACTTCCACTAAGTACCATTCTTTGCTTCCCTTCTTATCATGAGGTTCCAACACAGTCACTGATTGGCCTGCTTGCAGACTGACTTCCTGATTGCTCCTAGCTGTGAATGCATAAGCAGCTATCACCTAAGAAAAACAGAGATGCAGTTATAATACTGGATATGATACAGACAAAGAAAATAAAGATGGCAAAACATCTTGAAGAAGTAGAGGTTTATTCTGAAAGTGATGGCACAGTGGCAATACACAGAGACAGAACCAGTGCCTGTATTTGTCGAGTTGTAGAAGACACAAACGAGTTACCTCTTTTCTAGTCCAAAGAAACAAGAACTTTTGATTGTCAATTGCCAGCCTGCAGAAAGTGGAAAGCTTGAAGCTGGTGAGGCAGAAATCTCTCATTCCCACACCAGAGAAAGACATTTTACAAATAACAGACAGGAGGCAGAATCTTTCAAATCCAGGAGACAAGTAGTGAAACAAAAAGGGGAGAGGAAGAACCCAGAATTCAAACCTTAAGACTAACATATATAAAGAGCCTGGTTTCTCCTGGGTATTGTTAGATGAATTTCTTGCCTGTATGGCTTCCTAATTCTCTGCAGTACATCTACTTATGTAACCTTGTTGAGTCTGTGTGATGAATGCTGAGCAGTAAGAGGCATGAATGAAAAGAAAAGAAATGGAAGAAGTGACAGGCATAAAGAATTATAAATTATTCAGCTCAGTTCTTGATTGTATGTAAGCTAACAGAAAACCTAAAGTAAATGTCAAGAGTACTTGAGCCTTGAAATGCTGTTTTCAGTGGTCTCCTAGCACCATCCTAGAAGTACAGGAAGGGAAACATAATTCCCCTCTCCCCACTAAAGAAGTCTTTGCAGATCCATACAGTACAAAGACAGATCTTCAGTATGCTGAGAATCTAGCTTGGCTCTGTCCATGTCCCCTCTGAGATTGAGCATTGCCCACATTGGAAAGTGCTAGCCTGGGAGGTTGGTGGGGATGAAACCTTATGAAAAAGGGCTCTCAGTTTCTCTCATCTTTATTTCCTTACATTTGGAAGCCAAAGGGATGACAAGGAAACTGATGTTCATGAACCTTCACACATTTCCCTCATTCCTGTTATGTTGAAAGACATTAGGCAGACATCCTGTCTCCTTAAGTGTCGAGGCCATAAAGATATGGGAGGAAGTGACCCCAATCTGCTAGCCTTCAGAACAACCTCTAGCTGCTCTGCCGATATCTCTGCATTCTGTGAAACAATAACTTTCAGAAGATCAAACGGGGTGCCCGGAACTCTGACTAGCAACCAATAGGTCATCAGGAAGATAAACTTCCCCCAATAATAAGGAGGATCCCAAATTTATGCCAATTTTAGCCAATCATTTGTTAATTGCTGTATCTCTGTGTAAGAAACATGTATAAAATCTTCTTTGGGTGTGACCGGGGTTCTTCTCTGCCTTAAGGGTAGATCCCAGCTGGTTCTATTGGCCTGCTTTCAATAAAACTTTAAAATCTCAGCTGGTGTTTTCGTGTCCAATCTTCTGCCGGAATGAATCCTAATTGAGGAGAGTCAGAAACTCTCAAATTTTGCTAATACGGAAACATGAGAGGGAATCTGGGGTTGGATTACTCCCTCTGAGAGTTTCCTTACAGGTTTTCTGATGCTTTTACCAGCAAAGGGTTTCATGTCGCTGCACCTTTTACTATTATTACTTTGGGGAGTGGGTGACAAAAACATTTTGCTTACTCCATTTTGGATTCAGCAGCATTCAGTAAGGTGTTGTTATGCACAGACCAATCTCATTTGTATGCTCCTGGCTGCGTATTGGCTATTTCTCAGAGCTGCCAACCACGAGGCCAGAACTGGATTTCTCGGTCACACGTTGCCTTCATTACTGCTCCTTCGTCTGCTTTGCCCTGTGCTCCTCCTCTGGGCTTGTTACCTGTGGTACCATGGTTATTTTTAACCATGGACTTAGTGCTTTCTCAGAAGACCCCTGGACTGAAATTCAGAAGCAGCTCAACTGACAGATCCAGAGGAGGGGCATGCATAAAGTGGGAGTGAGCTTCTCCCAATACAATGGGTTTAACTTTTAGGAAAAGAACCTTATTCCATTCTGGCTTGGAGGCACTCGGTGATGACTTGTTATTGCTACAAAATTCGTAGTCACCCTGGCTGGTCAATGTTCCCAGAACCAGTGTCCTAAAGACGCAGTTCTTACAGCTGTTTCTGTAATGCACTGTCTTTATTTATGATGACCAGGGGAGTGCCAATTTGCCTACTCCACTCTAGCTTTGGTAGTACTAGGTGCCAATTACAGCTGCATGATTCCAGAAGTCCACTGTAGCATGTGTATTCTCCATGGCTGTTGCTGGTGTACTGGTTGCCTAGCTGTTCTGCAGTGGGCTTCACAAGCTCTAGGATCTCATCTTGGCTTTTTGCAGCTGGTGCTGGAGTTCCCAAGGTTTTTAGTCTTGGATGTCTTCAACCTTCATGGCTTGGGAAAGGGGTCTGGTGTAGTTTTTGTGCTCATGACCTCCATGGCAAACATGAACTTGTCACATGTAATTGCAACCCTAACTTTTGTGAGGACACAAACTAGATCTTGTCTTTATTTTGAAGCAGATGAGATGTGATCTGAAGATGGAAAGCATTAACAGTCCTTTGGGATACAGTCTGTCCTTTGGGACCCTTTGGACCTCCACAAGGGTGGGGGATTAGTTAGAGTCATCCATCCCATGCACCTGTTGGATACAGAAGGCATCCAGAGGGCACTTAGGGATGTGGCACACAGTTGCATCTCAACCTAGCCAATCTGTGGAACGCAGAGATGGCCAGAGACCTTAATGAGATTATCCCAATGAGGCTTTTCCCCAATCATTGATTCAAGTAGTTCTTTAGTATACTGGAGAGCTGAGATAAATGAAGTGACTGAAAAGAGATCTAAAACAGTGATGGTGGAAAACCAGAAGCAGATAAGACCAAACACTAATAAAAGTTCATGTTTGAGCCTACACAGTGGTGATAAGAATTGCAATGTGGCAGTTCTTCTCTGCACTTATTTCATCTGCAGTTTTCTGCTTGGTGGGCCTGTACTGAGTTATACATAACCTTTTAGGGAAAGATGGACAGGAGAAGGAAACTGCAGGCATGCTGGATGAATTTGCAGGTTTCTTGGCAAATAATTTCACTTGATAGGGATTTCTTTAATTTGAATTTTGCCAATTGTGAGTTGGGTCCGTGCCCCTCCTTGCTCCTTCAAATAGCTAGGTAGGACATGGATGGTTGCATCCAGGAAATATTCAATGCTTCTCTAAGGGAGGGAGTAATGCCACCTTACTCTGAAAAAAGCAATAGTCATCCCTGGATTTGGCTATGTTAACAAACTTTTCCTAGGGTCCAACCTCCCTATTTTAGGGAAAGTAGTTGAAAAGGTGGTGGGGAATCAGCTACAAAAGACCCTAGAGGAAAGGGAGTTCCTAGATCCTTTTCAGTTAGGATTCTAGTCATGGGACAGAAATGATATTAGTCATGGTGGTGGATAGTCTTCATTGGGACCTAAATGGGGGACTGTACTTCTCAGGGTCCTATTAGACCTTTTACTCTTGGCTCCTACTTGAGAAGCAGGTGAATGCCCAGCTCTAGCTGGGGTGCCCCTTGTGACCTTATTTGGACCAAGATGCTCTAATGTAGGTAATTAATATCCTGAACTATCCTCTTGGAATATTTCAACTGCTCTACACAGGGAGGTCTTTGGAGATGACTCAGAAGCTGCAGCTGGTATAGAATCCAACAACTAAATTCCTGGTGGGATAACCCTGACAGTTTAGAGTAACAACAATTTTAAAGACACTGCATTGATTGGCAGTAGTCTTCCAGATCCAGTTGAAAGTGCCATCAAGTCCTTTATGATGTTACTAAAATTGAACCTGCCTATCATGTCTGATCATCTAGAAGAGAACCTGTTGAGAAGTACAGTATATGACAGGTATATGGCAAGATAACAGGATTTTTCTGTGGTATCCCCACTCTTTGGAAGAACCTCCCTCCAGAGGTATGTGTGACTCTATCCTGTTAGTATTTTGTAAACAAATAAAGCTGTATTATTTTAATGATCCTTTGGCCCTAGTTGCTTTGACCTGAAAATGTCTTTCATAGGTATTTGGATTACAGGATTTTTACTATCATATTGGCTTTGTATTTTGTTACTGTGTTACAGAATGCTACTCAGGGTCCTTTTGGATTTGGGATGGGTTGTAAATACTGCTAATAAAGAAGCAAATAAATAAATATATCTCTGCAGTCTCAAGGTTGTAAAGAGGGGAAAAACCCCAGAAAGCTCTAGACTGTCATGATGCTAGTTTAGAAACCAAAATGGAGATTGAAGATTTCAGTGCAACAGCCAATTAATTTAAGAGGTACAACTGAGTCAAAATAGTTGTAAATATATGCAGAAATGTAAACTAATTTATACATGATGTCGAATTTAGGATTTTTTTGGCACAGAATCTTCATGGTTGTTTGAAGCAAAGAAAGAAGGCTTTCATGCTGTGCCTTGTTTCCATTGTATCTACAGATTACATAAATGTACAGATGGGCGTACAATAGTTATGTATTGTTAGATATAAAGGTTTTATCATATGAACTAGTCCTTCGTGTGATTGTTACTTCATTTCAGTCTTTGTTTTGGCTTTCATTGCTAATTACATGTATATTTTTTATTTGACCAACACCTTGCCAGTTCCCAAATCTGACCCACGGTTTCTTATTTCACTGTATAAATGTTTCAAGGGTCAACATACCTGGGCTAATCCATATTTAAATCCCATTTGAGAAGATCATATTTCTAACAAACTACCTGAAAAAATCCCTTGAGAGGTATGCCTGAGTTTGCATCCTGAAATGCCCCTGTTAAAACATAAATCAGCACAACAGGACAGGAAATGCCATCATCTGCCAGTCTCCAGCCATACATTCACACAACCCATACTATTTCCTTAGAAATCGAAGCAAAGAGAAAGACAAGGACAAGAATGGCTAAATTGCCCTTTACTCACCTGTAAAACTGGTGTGCTGAAATGCACTGGGGGATTGGGAGTTTGATAGAAGTTGTAAGCAGGATGCATTTTCCCAGCAGTATCACCCTGGGGCAATGTTGGTGTTCTGGGCTTTTGGTTTGGGATGTAATGACACCGTTGGAGCTTTCCAGGTGAAACGTAGCCTCTTGGACCTGCATGATACATAAGACAGGTAAGGTCACGTTGAACGCTAGATTGCTGACAAGAAGTAGAGTTCTCCCTTGTTGTTTATCAGCTAGCAGATGGCTAAAACGCAACTCCAATGAAAGCAGCATGAACTTGACATAACTGGAAAATAATGGTGTAGAAAAAGTGATTGATATTGAAAGGGATGGACAAGAAAGCAGCATTTAGTGGAGGAAAGAAGAGAGGATGTGTGGGATGTACTAGTGAAAGGATGTGATTTTTGCAAGAGTTTTTGGCAGGATGTAATCTGTCCTATTTTAAAATCAAGGCCAGGAAGAGATATTTTTGAATACATTAAAATTTTACATTCAGATAAAAATCCTAAGTTACAGTGGCAATAGCCAAATTTTAACTATGGCTATAAAAACAAGATTTTTACTAATACATTGTTTGCATTTTTAGATGTTTAATATAATATATATCAACTTATTTTATCTCAAATTGTTTTATTTTATACTAAATGTTTTGATTATATCTGAACTTTCTTATTTGGGTCTTTGGACATAATAAACATCATACCATACTGCACTGCACTGCACCGCACCGCACCGCACCGCACCGCACCGCACCGCACCGCACCGCACCGCACCATACCATACCATACCATACCATACCATACCATACCACTAGTGAAAGGAAAGAAGAGGAGTGGGAGAGATGACAAAAATTAGCATAAGATATGATGAATGCAAACAAGGAGGGGAGATATGGAGCTGTAGAATGTAGAACAAGGTCTGGAATGTGGAAAAAAATATAGGGAAAATATAGGAAAAGAGAAGTTTAACTTGGAAAGGACAAGAAAAAAGAGAGGAATGGAACTGGTTGGAATATGAGGGCACAGAGAGATAGAAAAGTCAGTGTAAAAGAATGGGAGAGAGGGAAAAAAAGGACAAGTTGGTCTTCTGCTCCTGCTTTAGACAAAGTTCAATCAAGGGACAGGAAACTTGTAGTTCATTACTGATCTTCTTGGTCGCTGAAAAGAATGTTAGCGTCACCTCTCTGTAGCTACCCCACTGGCAGTTTGGACAAATGGCCATCTCATTTTCTGGCTAACAGGACTATGGTACAATTGTAATGAGGCATCTCTGTGTTTGCTTTTTCTCCCATCTTTTGCAATAGCTTAGGCCAGTGTTGTCCAAACTCGGCCACTTTAAGATGAGTGGACTTCAACTCCCAGAATTCCCCAGCCAGCCATGCTGGCTGGGGAATTCTGGGAGTTGAAGTCCACTCATCTTAAAGTGGCCAAGTTTGGACAACACTGGGTTAGGCATTATATAATGCATGCAAAATCTGGTAGGGGAACCTACAACACTCGGGATGCTTCTGTCCAGCTATCCTATCACTGCTCTGGTTTTCTTCCTGACATTTGATTTTCTCTGTTCAGAGATGAACTAAGCAAGTCCCTGTTTCACTAAAACCATTTAGCAAGTATACAAAGAGGTCTTTTATTCTGTCACCCAGTTGCTCAGAGAATTCAAGGAAAACTATCACAAGGAAAAAAATCCACTTCTCATTTATAAGATGCAACTGGCTAGGAATTATATTCTCATTAGGAACTAATAAAATGTGACTGGCTAGGAGAATCTAGCTAAATCATGTCCATTTAATCCAACACCCTGTTTCCCATAGTAGTCGACCCTTGATCTCTGAGAAGCTCAGTGACTAATATTTAAATTCACTCAAATACTGAAAGGCATATAAAGCCAACTGTGCAGTGGTAAATACTCTCAGTTAAGGTAGAAGAATGACAAAATACTGGCTGTGTCTAAATCTATTTTTAAAAAGATGTTAATGGAATTACAACACATACAAAAAATAATACTGAAAAGTTAAAAAAAAAAACGCCAAAGGAAGAACCACAACTTTCTCTTTTCCTTGTATATTAGCTAATCAGACTATCAGATCACATTTTGTATGAGCGACAGCACTCTATAATAATCTTCCTCAAATTGCTGACCTCCAGATCTGCTGGACTATAATTCCCCTGATAACCAGCCAGAGATTTGGGAGTTGTAATCCAACACATCTGGAGCCTACCAGATTAGGCTCAGTGAAATCTTCTATGGTTATGATTTAAGCTTCTTATCTGATGGCAGTAGGGATGTAAAAGATATCAGACACAGATTTCTTTTACATCAAAAGGCTGCACTTCATCAAAGACTGTATTGCAACCTGCTGGTATGGAGACCTTTTTTACCCTTTTTTTCTGCTAAAAAAGTTCCTAAAAGTCAGAATGTACAGGTAATCCCTGGGTTAAGAATGCCCAGTTTATGGACAACCCATAGTTAAGAATGGAGCCTATTATAGCAAAATTTGAGTTAAATACACAGTGGTTCGAGTTAATTATACAATACTACTTGTACAGTATTATACAATAATACTGTTCCAGATTACGTACAAATTCAATTTAAGGACAGACCTTGGGAACAGAACTCATTCTTAAACTGGGGACTACCTGTATTTTGGAAAATAATCTTTTTGGATGATATGTAGATGCCTCTTCCCTCAATACCCCCCCTGTCACTTCATATATTAAGGTTTTGTTGCAATTAAAGCATACATCATTCAGAAAATATAAACATGAGGTAGACCAGGTTGTATAGGAAACAGCATATATTACAATACAGCTATATAAATAAGCTTCGATGGGATTTAGATGCGTAAACTGAATACAAAAATATTGTGACTACAGATAAACAACTTCCTTGAGTTGAGTTTGACTCTTACTAATTTCAGGGCATACCCATGTAGCTTTTTTGAAAATGATTTGGAAGTGGCTTGCCATTCTCTTCTTCCAGAATGTTATTTTGACTTTCTAATCTACCCTACAGCTATGAGGATTCCTGGTAGTCTGCCATCCAAGTATTACACAGATCTGATCCTACTTAGGTTTTTGAGATAGATATTCTCAAAATCTATACAGTCATGGATTTTTTAAGGCAAGTCGAAAGAAAAAAAAATCATTACTTTTCAAATTTCACAGAACAGAATAATATGTGACATTCACACAGACCGGGTTTAGACTGATCAGACCATCCTAACATACCACTCTTGGTAACAAAGAAAAGGGTTCTGGGTAGTTGCAGTGTTGACAGTACCTCCTGTATCTACCAGCCATCGGTTTGTGTTGCCCTTGGTGTCCATGCCATGCAAAAAAGCTACTATCTGCCCCCTCTGCAGAGTCAAGTCCATCTCTTTGCAGCCACTGGTGTCACTTGTCACTTGGTACAACTTATCTGGGCCATGTCTATTCAAAAGCAAAAGGGCCTTCTTCTCCTCAGCAGAGCTAAGTGGCTATTGAAAAGATAGAGGGAGAAATGAGTCAAAAACATATCCCCTGTGGAAAGAATATGCTGTGTTTTATGCACTTATGGATGAATCATAATGAAACAAGGTGCTAATGCATCTAACCAAAAATATCCTAGAACAAGGTGTGCCAAATCCTGAAAGTCAAACATATTTTGCACACTAAGTTTCAGAGAACAAGTGAGGCAAAGTAAGACTGCAAGAAATTGGGCACTGGGAAAAGGAGAAGGAAAATTAGTCTCATCTGCTTCTGATGCTTACCAGTTCTATTTCTTCCACAGTGTCAACATCAGCAATACATTTGCTTGTGACAGCTGCTGCTGAATTTTAGTGCTGTGGCCTTTCAAACAATCACACTGATCTAAAGTCAGCTACTCTGAAATTTAGGCTAAATATAACATGCTTCAAATTAAATAAATAAATGCAAAACATAATAAATGCCTAGCTGTTACTCATCCATTGCTGGGGATACAAATATCTAGAATCAGTCCAGATGTTTTATGTGTACAGTGCTCAAATTATAAAGTTAGGCAATATGGCCAGTAATTCCTTTAATGGTAAGTCCTTTAATGGTACCCCAAAATCAACTGCTTAAGATTATCTGCTTTATCCTTCCTAATGCTTCTACTGGCCCTGAGTTTGCTTTGGGATTATTAGTAACCAAATTTGTTTAGTTAGAAGTCATTATAAAAACTATCCATTGGCCTACAATTTGTACTAAAACCACCATCAGCTGCAGAAATAACATCTATATACAGCATGTATGGGTCAATGACTCAGGAAAAAATATAGTTCTCAGAAGGGTTCATACATTTCCCCCCAAAATGCACACAATGCAGAAATAGGCTGCTTAGCAAAGATATCTGAATGCCTTCATGAAAAATGTGACATAATCTGAGTCTCATCTTGGGTACTTCACGAAAAACAAACTCTCCAAAGACAAGCATGCAAGCCTTTGAATTATTCCACTTCCCTAGCACTCAGATTCCAAGTTTATACATGGGAAAATCCAAGTGTCCACAATCACAGAACATCACTGGATAAGATCCAGAATTCACTGGGAAAGAGCATTTGCTTCTTCCATGCTGATGTCAAATGAGTATGGGTTAACTAGCCATCAGTCAACTGGGGAAATTGTGCACCCTGTAGCATCATACCTGCACAACTGGGTTTGGCAAAACAGTGTCAAACTTCTTCTGGAGAGAGTACAGCTGATCTTCAGCCTGTTGTAAAGTATTCATCACCATTTTCCAAAATTCAGTTGCAGAGAGATGTCCATGTGGCAGCTGTAAGAGCAAGCCTAGAATCAAATGACTGAAAAAGAGTCTGTGTAAAACAATTATTCTTCTAAGACAGGGATTCTTAAACTTGTAGTGGGTCTACTGCCATCTATTCATAATAGGCTTATAAAGTATTTTATGCTATGGACAGGGATTTCTATGTTCTCAAGGAAATCTTCAACAAGAAAAGTACTTTTTCACAGTTCCCAAAATCCACAGGGGCAAACACCGCTGCTCAGATAACTTTAAAAGGAAATGTACTCACATTCTAGAAACTGGCTTATCAAAGGCTATTAGCTATAACAGCAATATACGCTTCCATGTTCAGAGGCAGTGATAGGCTTCTGAATACCTATTGCGTGGGTGGGGATAGGGTGGGGACATAGGGGAACTGTTGCCTTAATGATTTCTTTGTGAACCATTCTTTCTAGGAACCATCTAGTTAGTCAGTATAAGTAGGGTACTGAAGCAGATGGGTCTTTGGTCTGATTCTCTGCAGATCTTCTTAGGGTTTTATCCATTAAAGCAGTAAGTCTTTATAGTGCAAAGAACAGGGCATTCCCAGTGGTAGGACTAATGCAATAAAAAAGATAATCTCTCTTAAGAAAACTGTTCAGCTTCCTTGTTGTATTTTTTAAAATCATGCTTTAAAGTTCCTGCACTGTGTTTTGCCTACTGATTAGAGCAAATTCAAAATGAAAAAGTTTGCAAGTGGGATAAGGTTTAAAGTTAGCTTTATAGCTAATCCATTATAATGCTTCACCTGAAGTTCACAGTAGAACGGCAAGTAAATGATTTTTTAAGTAAACAAAATATTGTGCAATTCTAAGCCTGTGGGCCAAATTTAGAAAAGCCTAACAGATTTCAGTAAAAAGGAAACACAAAACAAGCAAATACCCTGGAATGGTTGTGGAGGAGTATTTAAAAGAGTAATGCCCAGAAGGAAGGATCAGATGAGGGTCTAAAACTCTATAGGAGAACTATAGAAATGCAGCTGTCCCAAATGAGGGATGGTTCAAACAGATTTTGAAAAGCACTGAATTGTGTTTCTGGTCAGGCAACTGGAAGAGAACCACCTTGCTAAAGGAAACAAACAAACAAAGTTGGTTTTACCGACAGAAATGGGATGGCAATTGTGCCCTTTCTTTTGGATAAGAGGAGTGCTCACTATTATACAAGGCAGAAGATAGGAGGGTTTTCTTTCCCGTTACATTAGAGGAGTAAAGAACTGTACACAGTGCTGAACTACACTCTCCAGCCCCAGTCACTATTGGCCATTGCTTCTGGTACTGCTAAGATCTGCAGCTTGACAATATCTGAAACGACCAGAGGTTCTCTACCCATAAGGTTTAGGGATATGAGCTGGGACTTCTGGACCATCCAGTGTAAGGAGCATCAGACAAGTTTTGATTTCCACAAGGGCATACTTCTTTGAAGAGCATAGGGAAACTACATCTTGCTCTTTTCTTGCAGATAATGAGATTGGCTCCGTATATTAGTTTGAAACCTAAATGCTGAATCCATGACCCATCTTCAGGAGTTATCATGACCTCCTCAGGCATCCCATATTTTCTCTTAATTGTGATTTCCTCAGTTTGGGTAGGACTGTGGAGGTCAAAGTTAACACTAATAACAATTTTAAGTTTCTTCTTCATACAGTTTGCTTAATTGCCTTTTAGAAATCTGAGCCAAAGTGAAGCCATATTCAGTAACCTACTTAGATAACCTGACTAGGTAGTAATTCTTACTAACTTATCTCTCCTGTGAAGCACTGGTAACCACAAAAGTGCCTCAAACCATTTCGAGACACATTCTGAGCTAATACACGTGCTCAAAACATTCCAAATGTACATTCTGTACAACATATACAGTGGGGCAAAAAAGTATTTAGTCAGCCACCAATTGTGCAAGTTCTTCCACTTAAAAAGATGAGAGAGGCCTGTAATTTTCATCATAGGTATACCTCATCTATGAGAGACAAAATGGGGAAAAAAATCCAGAAAATCACATTGTCTGATTTTTAAAGAATTTATTTGCAAATCATGGTGGAAAATAAGTATTTGGTCAATATCAAAAGTTCATCTCAATACTTTGTTATATATCCTTTATTGGCAATGACAGAGGTCAAACGTTTTCTGTAAGTCTTCACAAGGTTTTCACACACTGTTGCTGGTATTTTGGCCCTTTCCTCCATGCAGATCTCCTCTAGAGCAGTGATGTTTTGGGGCTGTCGCTGGGCAACACGGACTTTCAACTCCCTCCAAAGGTTTTCCATGGGGTTGAGATCTGGAGACTGACTAGGCCACTCCAGGACCTTGAAATGCTTCTTACGAAGCCACTCCTTCATTGCCTGGGCGGTGTGTTTGGGATCATTGTCATGCTGAAAGACCCAGCCACGTTTCATCTTCAATGCCCTTGCTGATGGAAGGAGGTGTTCACTCAAAATCTCACGATACATGGCCCCATTCATTCTTTCCTTTACACGGATCAGTTGTCCTGGTCCCTTTGCAGAAAAACAGCCCCAAAGCATGATGTTTCCACCCCCATGCTTCACAGTAGGTATGGTGTTCTTTGGATGTAACTCAGCATTCTCTCTCCTCCAAACACGACGAGTTGAGTTTAGACCAAAACGTTCTACTTTGGTTTCATCTGACCATATGACATTCTCCCAATCCTCTTCTGGATCATCCAAATGCTCTCTAGCAAACTTCAGACGGGCCCGGACATGTACTGGCTTAAGCAGGGGGACACATCTGGCACTGCAGGGTTTGAGTCCCTGGCGGCATAGTGTGTTACTGATGGTAGCCTTTGTTACTTTGGTCCCAGCTCTCTGCAGGTCATTCACTAGGTCCCCCTGTGTGGTTCTGGGATTTTTGCTCACCGTTCTTGTGATCATTTTGACCCCACGGGGTGAGATCTTGCATGGAGTCCCAGATCAAGGGAGATTATCAGTGGTCTTGTATATCTTCCATTTTCTAATTATTGCTCCCACAGTTGATTTCTTCACACCAAGCTGCTTGTCTATTGCAGATTCAGTCTTCCCAGCCTGGTGCAGGTCTACAATTTTGTTTCTGGTGTCCTTCAACAGCTCTTTGGTCTTGACCATAGTGGAGTTTGGAGTGTGACTGTTTGAGGTTGTGGACAGGTGTCTTTTATACTGATAACAAGGTCAAACAGGTGCCATTACTACAGGTAACGAGTGGAGGACAGAGGAGCCTCTTAAAGAAGTAGTTACAGGTCTGTGAGAGCCAGACATCTTGCTTGTTTGTAGGTGACCAAATACTTATTTTCCACCATGATTTGCAAATAAATTCTTTAAAAATCAGACAATGTGATTTTCTGGATTTTTCCCCCCATTTTGTCTCTCATAGTTGAGGTATACCTATGATGAAAATTACAGGCCTCTCTCATCTTTTTAAGTGGGAGAACTTGCACAATTGGTGGCTGACTAAATACTTTTTTGCCCCACTGTAATCCTATGCATGTCCGTGATTGAATTGCATACAAATACAGTATACTTAAAGAATAGTATAATGAAGCTAATGAATGATGCATAAAGCTATCTATAAACTGGGGGGTTGATTTGCTTGTGCTTTACTACTGAAATGCTGTAACTAGGTACTGCTCCTTTCATGCAAAGTAAAAGAACTAAAGCTTCAACAACTCTTTCTAGTTGCCTCATATACCATTGTGGAAAAGTCCATTATAGGATTCTAGAGGAATATGGCAATAACCTCGAATAAAGAATGCAAGAGCAGTTAAAGAAACATCAGCTTGGCCCCGAAAGGAAAGAGGGTGAGAAAGAAACTCAAGATTGTCCTACCTTGGTTCTCTTTGGTATAAGAGGGGGAGAAGAGAAAAAGAACTGTCAGGCTTTCAGGATTAATGTCAGCTATTCTAGGTAGACTGAGCCAGGAAACAGACTCCAGAATACCTACTAGAACTCTATATTGCAGGATATAACAACAGAATCACCCTCTCCTCTCTTTCAGGGCTAAGCTGATGTTTATGTCCTTGCATTCTTTCTTCAAGATTGTATTTTTCTACAAGGATATGCCTATTGGTTGCATGCAGGGGAACACAAGCAAATAGAAACCACGTCATCCATCCTTACCTGGGCAATCTCCCCTTCTGCCTCTTGGAGGACTTGTTTGGCCAGATCCCTCTGTAGAGTCACAAAAGAACATAATATGCAGGTCAGCCACTTCAGGGCCACATGGTTGAATGTAGGAAGCTCAGATACTAGCAAGGAGTTAATGGTAAGATAGGCCTTCATATTAGCCTCCTCCTCATAGGTCACACTGCCCGTCTCATTCCTCTTCTCCTCATATTCCTCATAGTCAAGCAGCTTGTCCGAGCGCTTCTTAATCAGTTTGTGGGGTCCTTTCAGAGTCTCTGACAAGTTGCACAGTGGCTTATATACAAGGTGCTCAAGCCTTCGCTTCTGTAAAGGAAGAGATGCAGACTTTTCTCAAATCTTGAACTCCTTTGCTCTATTCTGAAGTGGAAAATCAGAAACCTTTGGGCTGAGGCTTTCTGGTTCCTTCTCCTTGCTGTGTGCCTGATATTTACAGAAACTTTAGATAACCTATAAAAAGCTCAAAGAACTTGCTTTGAAACTTTGGAGTATACATCTGACATTATGCTCCACTGGTCAGAAATCTGTTCATTAGGTAAAATGAAGACTCCACCTTGAAGAAACCCTCTATCTCACAATGGTGTATTATCATTATGGTCTTCAGATATGCTGAGACTACAACTCCCAAATCCCCAGTTTGCCTGCAGATGGGGGGAGTGTGAGAGGGCAAGGCCAAAATGAATCAACCTGATCCTCCCCCCCTCCCCAATTTTGGCAAACTAGAAATGAAATGATACTTACATAGACAGGAAAGATGGTGCTGTGAAGCTTTCTTGCAAGGGAACAATATGGTTGGGTAGCGGTTGTTTCTGCATCCAACTCATCCTCATGTGGTTGAAAACTAAAGAACACCTAAAAGAAAGAAATGAATCTGGTAACCTAAAAAACATGATTTTATTGGGAAGATATCCAGTGAAACATGCCAAATCAGTCTCTCCTGGGCACTCAGAAAAGCCAGTTACAAAGACTTGTGGTTTTTCAGAAATGCACTATTATTTATTGAAAAGCAGTGCTTTTCAGGAGTTGTTAAAAATGCATGAGTTATAGCATTCTATCTAAAGTAGGCAAAGGAAAAAGGGGGCGAGGGAGAGAGATTGGGAGGAAGGGGAAAGGAAAACATTTGCTAGGCTCCATAAGGGTTGGAAAGTGGTGAATTGTGATCACAGATTAACATTTTGCCATTGTCCAGCTTTTATAGAGTCAAAACAACTCTCTGTTCTGATTTCTACTTCAAAATTGCAGCTTACATAAAGAATCAGTGAAAATGCTTTATACATTACAGGTGTTATTAGTACTTGGTACCAGTTATGTTATAGATATCGCTGTGAAGTCTCATTCTGGGAGAGTCCTGGTATGTGTGTGCTGAGGTTGGAGCAAAAGGTTGATTTGACCAAAACTTAATGCAAAAGTTTCATGAATCTCCTCCCAACTTTGCTTTATTAAATCATTTCACAAATTTATCCGCATACTTATATAGGTGTTTCCATTGTTCAGAGTCTACTTCTAATTAAATATGCATAGATATCAACATAAACATGGTAATCTGTAGAGCAATTTAGTTCTGGCCTTGGCCTTGAGAAGGAGGTGGGAACCGGTTACTCAGCCCTGGGAAAGTAAAAAGCATGAGAAACAGAAAACTCCTCCCTTGACCTTGTCCTTAAAAAGGGTGAAGGTTTTGTACAGGCTTTCAAGATTCTGTTAATATTCCCCCAACAGTAATGAAGCATTCCTAGAATTCCTGCAGTGTCTCTTTTCTTGGCCTGGCCTACCTTGAACAGCTGACATCTCCCCTTCATCTCAAAAAGGTCACTTCAGATATCTTTTAAACTCTATTTAAATTGTGAGTGGTTTTTTTTTTTTTGCAAGATGTGCATAACTAAAACAAAATCGAAGTGTTTAAAATGTGCCTCCTAGTTACATATGTCAAAGCAGGGTTGCCTAAGAGGAGTCTGCAGTATTGTTGCAATCAATCTGAAATCTCTTGCATAATCCTGATGAGGAAACACTCTGTGGGATACTTTCTTACCAATTGTGTCTGATGTCCTTCTCTGTGGAGCATCTGTGGCTGCTAAGCATATATTTTCTTTACTTGGCTGGGTTGCTTGATTCTAGAGAAGAGCTCATGCTGCTGCCGCTGCCGCCAACTCTGCCCTTTCCTCTTCCTCCTCCCCCTCCTCACATTTTTAATATTCCCCCCCCCCAATTTCCCCACCCTTAATGGCCTATGATAGAGCTTGGTGGCCATCCAATCATTCCTTCCAGTTCAGAGGTATGGGTATATTTATACTGTACTTCCAGTATCCTACCTGCCATGTGGTATGTCAGAAGGTTGGGAATTTTTCTTCCTCATGACTTCTCACATAATTCCATTGCTATTGGCTATTCTTTTCTGTTGATTGGTTGATTGTTCCTGGAACGTTCATTTAAATGTCCCCAAAATATCTAGCTGACGCATGTTCAACATACTTAATCTCAAGAGTAGGAGAATTCAGTATCTGCCAATGCTGTTAACAATTTTGAAGACGGTGCTTCCTGTTTTGGTTCCTGAGAGCCAGACAACAAAGTATATTCTTCTGATGCTGCTTAGTTGGTTTCCATAGTTTTGGACATAAAAAGGAAGCAATAGGCAGTCCAATGCTCAGGAGTACTTGAATGTATGCTAATATGTTCCTTTTCTAAGATTTGCTCCCACATTAAAAACTGTAATGGCTGGGCCTATCTTAATTCCTACAAAAAAGCATCATTTCTCTCTCACAAGAATATTTCTTCATCCTAATGCCTTTCCAATTTGGATGAGCAGCCCATGAACATATGTAAACTTTAAATTTGGAAATAGCAAGCAAGATTAAAAGCTCAGCTAGAGATCTGCCAGGCTCTCATTTCAAAACCGTTGTGCTGCAAAGATCTGCCTCTGTTGCCATTTTCTGCTGCCATTTTACTATATGCCCTTATAACAGCAAGCACCAGATAGGAACCGATGCTAAAATTGATTCGCACATGTGCTACTACTAAAATCCATTGTTTGTGTACATGGCATAGATTGCCATTCATTAAGTTCACCCCAGTCCATTTCATACTTTTCAAGAATTATTTGAGTTTACTGCCCGTAGTATTAGAGGCACAGCAATTATGTCCAGGAGTTAACTTTCCCTGAACTGATTAAACCCTCTTATATTTTATAATCAGATAATTTCCTGATTATTCAGAACCAATCCTTATCATATTTTAGGGAAGCATTTAAAGTCTCACCAACCACCACTCTTCCTCTAAATTCACTATAGTTTTTCTTTTCCCCCCCAAAAAAATCTTCTTAGCATGCAATGAAATGTTTTGGCAGGGGATTTGCACTGACTGAAGAAAGTATTTATTCAGCAAATGGCTTCTCATGGGCACTGCGGTTGACTACAGGTTCCCCTGCTTTAAAAGGGAAATCCTCAAATTCAGGATAGTGGAGAGGTGTATTGGTGGTTCTTAAAGTGTCCAGAATAAGAGAAAGTATCTCTCTGAACTACTGTGGAGAAATTGCAGGAGAAGGCTATTGTTTTCATGTCTTACTTATGGGGTCTACTGAGAAAGCTGATTGGCCCCTTTGGGAATCAAATCCTGAACTAGACAGGAATTGGACGTTTTATAATTATCCTGTAGAGCAGAGGTGAGTGACCTGAAGCACCAAGACTGCATGTGCTGCTGAAAACCTTATGTGTGGCCTCAGAGACTTCTAAATGTTGGTATCAAATTGCAATTCTAAACAGGTTTCTAGACAGTGAGAACTTATTTTAATGGACTATGTGGGGAGAGGGGGTCTCTATTATTCACAAACATCCAGTGATGTACCCATCAGAGGGTACATCATCAGAATGACTAATATAATTTGTGTGGTGACATCATCACAGAAACAGCATAAAAAAGTCCTATTTTTGTCAATTTATTCTATGATAACATCATTATGCAAATGATTTAAATTGCAGCAGAATTTGGTCCCTTGCATGTAAAGTCCCTTGCATTTAGGTTTGGTAAGCTGAGGTTTCACAGTAATGCCAGGCCAGTCAGAACCCTGGCATTTGTGGAAGTCATTATTTCTTGTGAAAGAAGAAGGTGAATAGGGAGTCACATTAACATGGTTTATAAATGGCCAATGCTCTCTTTTTCTTACTTTAAAATGCTCACACAGATACTTTAGAGTAGTGTAAGGGTTCTTCTTCTATCTTCTTCTTACGATGGTCACCTGACCATCACCTTGTAAGAAGAAAGAATACTGAAGCACACAAGGAAGGGTTATTAACATTCTTAAAAGAAAGAAAAAAAGGGGGAAAATTGTCACCAACAAGGTTAAGCAACATCTCCCCCTACCCAAGCTCTATTTGCTCTGCTTCAAAGTTGCTCTATTCTCTTCACAAACAGGGTAACTTTAAAGCAGGGGGAATATTTGGCATAACGCTAACTTTTAATGTGACAGATGGGAGCAATAATTAAATACATGATTGGAGAGTAATCATATTACTTATATTTAATTAAATGTAAATGACATCAAATTTAGCTTTTGCTCTGGCACCACTCAGTACTTTTTGGAATGCAGCCCCTGGCTAACCATGGCTATCAGCCCAGAAAATGTTGTGCATCCCTTCTGTAGGGATCTGTTGGGTTCCCCCCATCTCCCACTTGCTTATTCTTATTATGCTTCATAAATGGGGAGGTATTTTTTTTTAGTTCAGGGCCATGTGTCACTCTTAGCAAACTTCTGATATTATGGCACAAACTTAATCTCACATTTCTAGACATTGTTCAAGCTCTCTATTTTTTACAAAAGTATTTTTTTCAAACTTCCTACCTGCATCAACATATACTGACATGCTTCCAGGGTTCTGTTCAAACATTTAAAAACCCCTAGTATTTTCCTTCCAAATGTTCACTGGAATCCTTAGGAGCCCAGCTTAGCTACTGTTCCTTCTTTTTTGTCCCCTGCCCTCTTTTCAAGTTCTCCAAGGTCAATTCCCCAAAGAAAGGGGAATGATAGGAACAGGTGGCAGAGGGTCATGGTTACTTGGTTTTCTGAGCTTCATATTATTTCCAGCTGGGAATCATGGAAGCTTGGTTGTGAGCCCAGTAAAATTCCATTAACGATGAAGAAAGTTTTGCTAGGTTCAAACTAAGGTTCTCTCATTCAAGATGGGGGAAGCTTGCATTTTGAGCTGCTCCTTTGTGAATACGTGTCCCACCCACACATTCAGAATGTATTAATGGGGAAAGAATACATACATACAAATGGAAAATTGTACAGATTACTTCCAAGACAAGAGTTAAATGAAATACAGGTAGTCCTCAGTTTAAGAATGAATTCTGTTCCCAAGGTCTGCGTTAAGTCGAATTTGTATGTAAGCTGGAACAGTATTATTGTATTGTATTGTGTAATTAACTCAAATCATTGTGTATTTAACTTGAATCATTGTGTATTTAACTCAAATTTTGCTACAATAGGCTCCGTTCTTAACTATGGGTTTTCTGTAATCCGGGTGTTCTTAACCCAGAGACTGTATAGCAAATATATTGGTGCAGTTGCTGCCTGAAGTTCAGGACAGGAGGAGAAACTAGAGGTTACATACTGGTTGTGCATATACTTGTTTTACCGTATCTTCTCCACAGACTTTCTTAAATAGACTCAGCTGCTCCCCATCTTGCAAAAACAGACTTAATGGATCAGGGTAACTATATTCTTACTAACAGCCTTCAAATTTAATACTGTGGACTTCTCTTCAGTCCTGATTCGAAGCAATTTCTGATCAATTCCAGAAACATTGGTAGAGACAATGATGGATTATCAACTACAAAAAGAAATCTCTAGTTTCTACACTGTGCACCAATTCCATGAGCTAGGTTCAACATTAGATACAAAAATGTTACCTCTGTATTGTCCAGAAAACATGCCACATTCTCTTTCAGATCAATTATAGCTGATGCCAATAAGTGAAACTTTTCTTCCAGTTTATCAAACTCTTTGTCCTCTGTCTAAAGATCATAGAAAAGAAACTGTTATATTTTGTCAGAAGACAGCCTACAGGTAGTAAAAGATCAGTACTAAGCAATAGGATGATAGGAAAGAAAATAGGATGCCACTAATGGATACTGACTTTTTCTGACAATCATGAAATGACAATCATATTTATAAATTTATGTTGCAAATGATCAGGAGTATGCTATGCAAAGCAAGTATCTGCCATCTTTGGAGTTCCAGGAAATTAAATATTATTTCTGATAAATGCATGCCATGGATCAACAGAAAATTCTCATGCACAGCATACATTCTTCTCCTGGATCTTGGAAGAGACAAGATGTCAAACTGCTGGACGCTTACTATACGAAGAGAGGATAGATGATTGAAGGAAATTTATTTCAGTTGGAAAAGCTGATTTCCCTAAATTTGCTTTAGTTCTTAAATTTTCTTTTCAGGTTCATTTCATTGCCCTAAGGTGGCTAGGTTGAGAGTTAGGGAATATGACTCCAATACAAATCTTCACACAGGCTTCCCACTGCAGTCAGACAGAGATAAGCTAATTTTAAGGAGGGTCATAATAGTTTGTCTTCTACAGACAGGAACAGTGCTAAACCCAATACCTCAATTAGGGATGTAATGAGGAGTGGAAAATGCTCAGCATACTTGCACCACTACATAAATTACTACTGCTGTCGTTACATGTAAAAGAATCATCCTCAGCCAGGTCACAAGCAGAAGTTGTTATGTGAGGTCCTCCCAAAATGTGTCATGATCCCAAAATGAGGTACATGAACTTTGAAAGACTACAATGTGATAACATACTGCTATCTATGAAGCAACCTGAGGACATCAGGGTGAATTCAGTTGAGTGGAATGGAAACTATGGGTGAGATTGAGGGGCCTGGAGTCTAAATTTCCTCGAGTACTCAATCTCTATAACTGTATATATCCTCTCTTCATTCTTCTTTACCATTCCAGGTCACTGCTGGGCATTCAATACCAGGACATAGGGCAAAATGACATATACTTACCTTGGTCACAATTCCAGTTTCATGCATGAAGAGGCGGCTCAGCCGTGCAGTCTTCTTGGCAATGGAGTGTGTATTGATGCGGGCCAGACGTTCTCGCAGAGTCAGGTACCCAGCCTTCTTGTATTTGTCTGCTGTTCTCAGTCCAAGGGAGGAGAAGTTGAGAAACGTAACAGAACAAGAACAAGTTATATGAGGTGGTAAGAAAATGTTCTGGGTATTTGATGATTCTTCAGTAGAAATAAGAAAAAGAAGACCATGGGAAAACTTATTTTGATACCTTTGGATACACCAATTAACAATAAGCTAAAAATGGACTATAAAATTGCCATGAGAAAATAGTTTTTCTGCCTTCAAAAAAGTAATCAGATATAGTCTCAAGAGGTTACTTCATATCCATTGTCTCTTCAGCTGCAGGAGAATATATATCAGCTTTTCCTTCCCTGGCAAACCCCAGATGTAGTGGACTGTAACTCCTATCACTCCTAGGAAAGCACCCTGGTTGAGAATGATGGGAGCTGTAGTCCAACACATCCACTGGGGGAGGCAGATGAATGCTCTGCTGTGGTTAGACAAACAATATTGACAAGACAAACCTACAGATTGCTACATTAACAGCTTATATCATATTGAAAGCTGATTTTTTTTCTATTCCTTTTGTTTTAGTTCAACTTCGAAGCTAACTTCATTAATGGCTGGTTCCAATCCAGTATTGTGTATTCCTCAGGCCCACTTGGTCAACTCTCCCAAAGCAGAACTGTGCCTTCAAATGTATCTTTCTTTTCAAAATGACCTCCTCTGCTGTTTGCATGTTTGGAAATGCAGCAGAAATTTCCTGTTTATGAATAATGCTGCCCATCGTGCTTTAGACCCAGACCTATAAGTGAGTTATAGCTGATTAATTTCCTACATTGCAAATGCTGACGCAGGAAACCACTTGCAGTTCAGAGGCAGAATTGATGCTAGAATCACATTTTTAAAAAGTGCTTTCCTTTTGTTTTTGTTTGCCATTATTAAACTTCCAATATCCCTAGGTCAACTCAAAGAAATTAGATCACAACGTCTTGCAAAAATACAGCAAGAATTCCATACAGTCTGTCCCATTTGACCCACTCCAGATATACTGGATTACAATTCTCAGACAAATCCTTGTAGGGATTGAGGGTTGTTGGAAGTTGCTGGCATTTTGCAATAGACATAGCCCAGAGAAGATCACCTTCCCTTACCTACTTCCTTCTGCCCTTTGTACTCATTGATATTGGTATTGACATCTATCATAGCTTTGGTGGCAGCCTGAAGGGCTCCATAGGCACTGTCAGTGTCTGAAGTGTTTTCCAAAATCTTCTGCAGCAGCAGTGGGTACTTTGTGATCCGTTGCACTGGCATTACCAGGAAGAAGCTCAGGTCCGAAGCACCAGTGTGAGGCCTGATCAAGAAATGCATAAGAATGTCAGTCAGTGCATTTTGGCTCCCTTCAATCAAGCAATGCTATCTCTTGGGCCCAGGAAGCATACTTTGGTGCCTGCTCTCTGGAACAAGATCCCCCCAGAGATCCATGTCACCCCCCCTCCCATCCTGATGATATTTCAGAAGTATTTGTGGAACTCTGTAGGTGATGTTTTTGTTTAAAGGCAATGGGTTTGTCTGGATGCAGGGATTTTCTTGCTGATTTTTCTTGTTTTCTTTCTTGTTCTCATTTTATGTAAGCCACCCAGAGTAATTTTGCAATGAGTGTCCTCTAAATCTCATAAATAAATTAACAAATAACAGGATGTAAAGAGGCTTTAGAATGTTCCAGCTCTCCCCAACTGGGGAGCTGAACATTTAATGTGTATTTAACAGACAGGCAGGATCTGTATTTTACATCTGCATTTGTTTGTTTGTTTGTTTTACATCCATCTTTATTTTGTACAGCTCAAGACAGTGTACATAATACTCCTTCCCCCCAACCTGGTGAGGTGGGTTGGGCTGAGAGAGAGTGACCAGCGCAGTCATCCAATCGCCTTCCTTGCCTAAAGGAGGACTGGAGATCCCAGCCTCCCAGTTTCTAGTCGAGCATCTTACCCACTACACCAAAATGACTGTTTTTTGTTTGAGCCTGCAAAAAAAACAAAACAAAATCCTTGAACAAAATACAATAGCCTCCCTCACTTCATAATATTCCAAGTATCTCAGATATCCATCTGAGAATCAACCTCAGATTATTTTGCTTGATTTCAAATAAAGCTAGGGCATTCAATCTTTAAAGCCCAATGGTGCACGGTGACCATATCATTGCCTGGAACATGGGCAATCCACCATCATGTTTGAGGTATACACATTAACCATGATTAACAGTGCAGGCCTGACAGGAGGATTCCTGCTGCTGCTATTTCTGCTGCTCTGTTAAGTTTGAATGAGGTTTTGTATTGTCGAAGGCTTTCACGGCCGGCATACGATGGCTGGTGTGGGTCTTCCGGGCTGTGTGGCCGTGTTCTTGAAGTTTTGTTTCCTAACGTTTCGCCAGCATCTGTGACCAGCACCTTCAGAGAGCAGGAGCACAGACAGGAGCAGTTCTCTCTGTGCCCAGGGTGATGTGGCCCTTTTGTGGGTATTTATAGAGATCTGAGGGGGGCGGGACCACAAAACGCAGCATCCATACCAGGATAAAAGAACACGAAAGATACTGCAGACTACAGCAACCAGAAAAATCTGCAGTAGCTGAACATGCTCTCAAGCACACTGGACACAAAATCCTATTTGAAAACACAGAGATACTGGACAACACCAACAGCCACTATACTAGGCTATACCAGGAAGCCATTGAGATTCACAAACATCAGCACAGTTTCAATAAAAAAGAGGAGAGTCTAAAAATCAACAAAACCTGGCTACCAATCCTGAAAAATACAGCCTGCAAAAGGTCAACAAACTCAGCTCAACCACCAGTACATGTGAACAGTTCACACAATGAACTTGCTAATCAGCCCCAGCAGCCCCAGCAGCCCCAGCAGCCCCTCGTTAACAAGAAGAAAAAACCCTGCCTAATCCCCAGGAAGATACACATAGATTCTGACACCAAAACAAGCAGCCACTCAGTAACCCAACCCCCCATCTCCCCAATCCCCCTTCCCCCCCTCCCCCCAGATCTCTATAAATACCCACAGAAGGGTCACATCATCCTGGGCACAGAGAGAACTGCTCCTGTCTGTGCTCCTGCATTCTGAAGATGCCGGTCACAGATGCTGGCAAAACGTTAGGAAACAAAACTTCCAGAACATGGCCACACAGCCCGGAAGACCCACACCAGCCATTGAATGAGGTTCTCTGCGCCACTGGGCTCTAGGTGGTAGGCGTAGGGAAAAGAAATGTGTAAGCTGAGCCCCTCTATATCAGCATCCTGTTTCAAAAATGGCTGACAAGGCCTCTAGAAAGCTTATCAACAGGTGAGTCCTCAGCAGCTGGTACTCTGTGATACGCTGCCTCTGAATGTAATGATTCAATGTAATGTAATGATTCACCACAAAACTGTCTCCAAACATGGCTTTTAATATTCATTAACTTTGTTTTGCTCACAGAATTTTACCAGATACCATTTTTTCATGGCATCTTCCCTGGGAAAAAACCCACTAAAGAAAGAAAGGTGGTGTAGTTTGCACAATGCCTTTTTATTAGTAGCCCAACAAGCTGTCCACCAAGAAGCATACCAAACAGCTTTATTTAATCCCTTTAAAAACCCATTTGGCCTAATGACCATCCTATCTGATGGCACTGAATTCTGTGAAGGACAAGGGCATGGGTTAAAGCTTTGAATCTTGCCATGAATTCATGGAGCATCCCAGTTGCTGGAAATCAATTCAATCCAATAAAAATCCAGTGGAAAGATGAAGCATAGCTCATATTTGCAGATCCAGTTGGCCCTCTGCATATATCCATGACTTATTTTTAGCAAAAGGCCTCTGTGTTCAAAACTAGACACAACTGGCTTTAGCTGATTTGCTCCATATACTACTGATCTGTGTGAACATTGGCAGATTTACACCCTCTGGCTTGGATGTGGATTGAGAGTCATTTGGAAAGAGAGCTGTCACTTCTCACAGCTATGCTCACCTACTCAGGTAACTGTCTCAGCAAACTGAAGGGATGGAGTGACCCAAAGGGCACAAATGCTGCCTACCACTGACAGATGTGGTTCCCTCATTAAACCCAGGGCTATGTTTGTTTAGCTAATAAATTCACTCTGAGACTGAGTCTTCTCTCACATGTGGAAAAAGGAAATAGGAGAGACTGAGAACCAGTGCCTGTAATGGAATCAGCGAGCCAATACTGTCCTTTTTCAACCACATCAAAGTAGTGGATAGTCTTCCTTCCTTCCTTCCTTCCTTCCTTCCTTCCTTCCTTCCTTCCTTCCTTCCTTCCTTCCTTCCTTCCTTCCTTCCTTCCTTCCTTCCTTTCCTTCCTTCCTTCCTTCCTTCCTTCCTTCCTTCCTTCCTTCCTTCCTTCCTTCCTTCCTTCCTTCCTTCCTTCCTTCCTTCCTTCCTTCCTTCCTTCCTTCCCTCCTCCCTCCCTCCCTCCCTCCCTCATCCTAAAGAATAATCCAAAGAGAAGAAATTCATTCTGGCTCAATTCTTCTCACATTTGGATGAACCATCATCTCTGTCCCAGTTAACAGTAACAGAGATTTTTTTAAAAATGAATATGCATTGCTAAGGGCAAGTAATCAGTTACTCATTTACTTCTATCCCTGCATTTTTACAATGCATATACATTTATATATGTCTATTAGCAGTTTAAACTGCCCAATCTAGAGTGCTTTAGAAAAACATACCTTTAAAAACCAGTTACCAGTAAAACTGTTAATTTAACTATTAAATTAGTCTTCCCCATTTGGTTCCCCATTCTAGCCAAGTTGGGACTGACTAGCAAACACAGCCACAGGCCATGTTGGCCAGGAAATTCTACTTCCAATAAATCGGGGAAGCATCAGGACAGGGAAATGTGGTATTAAACAGCAGAAGGTACATCTACTATCTATGTGCAACTAAGGACAAATATCTCTCTGGATAAAACCTAGAGTTATCTAAGAATATTTATTAAGCAAATTTATACATAAGTCAAGAACAAGATTAAGCTGTATAATGTGTATTAGGTACCAAACTGTTCATATTTTGTAATCAACAACTCACTGCATGTATTCAGTCTATAGTGCAAAATGCGCAATTCAGTGCATTCACCCAAACAGTTCACTATATTGAACAGTTATGTATTTACACCTCTTGTTTAATTTAAAAATAAAATTAAATTGAGGCAATCATATTAATGTTAAAATTGTTTTTAAAATAGCTTCTAGCTTCTTGAAAAGTAAAAAGGTTAACATGCTAGAAATCTGGGTTGTATGGTTGCCACCATCAAAAAGTATACTTACACAGTGGTAGTCAAGGTGTCTATAATTTCTTTTTGTAATCTTGGCTCCTTATTATAAATATCCAACAGTAGAAGAGCTTGGTCATAGTCTCCACAATAAATCTTATAGACATTCTCCATTTCTGCTTTGAGCTCTTGGAATAAGGTGCCTACCATAACAAAATTATAGAACAGTTAGAATGGAGATTCCCAAGACATATATCTTGAAAAGTCTCAATGCATCAAATTGCTCTCATCAGTTAGTCTCAATTGTATGTAGGTATGAGTATATGCATGCACATATGTGTAAGTATATATATACAGGAATAACTTTTCAGGCTGATAACAAGACTATACATCTAAAGTATAGCTGGCTAATTATGAAATTATGAATCTTTTCACCATCAACCCCAGGTCCTTGAACTTGCCATACCTCTCAAGGATATCAATTCACACTTCAAAAGTGACAATTGAACACAGCAGGCAGAGTCCTCAAAAGCTGGGATAACAACTCTACTCTCCCTTGGATTCCTTCTTTGCCTGCTCCTTACTTTCCTGTCAACAGTGCAAAGCTCTTCTCATCACTAGGCCTCATATGAAAGACTACATCAGTCTTACTTTACACTGCCTCCTTCTTTATCTACTTTCTCTTACCACCCATTGTTTCCTTGGACCCTTGTTTTTCTTAAGATCCTCTGCTTATATTACCCCACCCCCTTTCCTTAGCCACCCTATCTTTTCATCAGCTTCTCTAGCATTCTTCCCTTTCTTTCTCCACAGTATTCTCTGCAGTGCTTGAAGATTATTCACAGATGACTTCCTAGATATCCTCTTGTATGACTCACACTGTGCAATCCCCAAACCTGGACTCAAAAATTAAAGATATATCTAGGAAAAAACCATATTGGATTCCATTTATGTAGCATACACAACAGCATTTTACTGTTTTGGAGATTAATCTTCTTATCATCTCTCTTTAATCTATAATTTGGTGTATGACCTTTAAATAACTTTGCTGTTGGACAATGTTCAAAATAACTATTTTCTTCTGCTACAAATAGTAAAAGCAATTCTGGAATCACAGGAATAGCTGATTAACATCAAGCTAAATGACACTTCCCCTTCATGGATCACTGCCTTGTCGTGGCGAAGGGGCTTGCGTAACTCAGTGAAGCCATGAGCTATACCGTGCAGGGCCACCCAAGACGGACAGGTCATGACAGAGAGTTCTGACAAAATGTGGTCCACTGGAGAAGGAAATGGCAACCCACTCCAGTATCCTTGCCAAGAAAACCCCATGGACAATGTTAAAAGGCTAAAAGATATGATGCCGGAAGATGAGCCCCTCAGGTCGGAAGGTGTCCAATATGCTACTGGGGAAGAGCGGAGGGCATTTCCAAGTAGCTCCAGAAAGAGTGAAGCGGCTGGGCCAAAGCCGAAAGGACGTTCAGCTGTGGATGTATCTGGAAGCGAAAAGAAGGTCCGATGCTGTAAAGAACAATATTGTATAGGTACCTGGAATGTAAGATCTATGAACCAAGGCAAGCTGGATGTGGTCAAACATGAGATGACAAGATTGAACGTCGACATCTTGGGAATCAGCGAACTGAAATGGACGGGAATGGGTGAATTTAATTCGGGTGACCATTATATCTACTACTGTGGGCAAGAAACCCTTAGAAGAAATGGAGTTGCACTCATAGTCAATAAGAGAGTGGGAAAGGCAGTAATGGGGTACAACCTCAAAAACGACAGAATGATCTCAGTGCGTATCCAAGGCAAACCATTCAATATCACAGTCATCCAAGTCTATGCCCCAACCACTGATGCTGAAGAAGCTGAAGTTGACCGCTTCTATGAAGACCTACAACACCTTCTAGAACTAGCACCAAAAAGATGTCCTTTTCATCATAGGGGATTGGAATGCTAAAGTAGGAAGTCAAGGAGTAATCGGAATAACAGGCAAATTTGGCCTTGGAGTACAAAATGAAGCAGGGCAAAGGCTAATAGAGTTCTGTCAAGAGAACAAGCTAGTCATAGCAAACACTCTTTTCCAACAACACAAGAGACGACTCTACACATGGACATCACCAGATGGTCAATACCGAAACCAGATTGATTATATACTTTGCAGCCAAAGATGGAGAAGCTCTATACAGACAGCAAAAACAAGACCAGGAGCTGACTGTGGCTCAGATCATGAGCTTCTTACTGCAAAATTTAGGCTTAAATTGAAGAATGTAGGGAAAACCACTAGACCACTCAGGTATGACTTAGATCATATTCCTTGTGAGTACACAGTGAAGGTGATGAATAGATTTAGAGGATTAGATTTGGTAGACAGAGTGCCTGAAGAACTATGGACGGAGGTCCGTAACATTGTACAGGAGGCAGCAACTAAAACCATCCCAAAGAAAAAGAAATGCAAGAAAGCAAAATGGCTGTCTGATGAGGCTTTACAAATAGCTGTGGAAAGAAGGAATGCGAAAAGCAAGGGTGAAAGGGAAAGATATAAGCAACTGAATGCAGATTTCCAGAGAATAGCCAGGAGAGATAAGAAGGCCTTCTTAAATGAACAATGCAAAGAAATTGAGGAAAACAATAGAATGGGGAAGACTAGAGATCTCTTCAAGAAAATTGGAGATATGAAAGGAACGTTTAGTGCAAAGATGGGCATGATAAAGGACAAAAAAGGCAGGGACCTAACAGAAGCAGAAGAGATTAAGAAGAGGTGGCAAGAATACACAGAAGAACTATACAAGAAAGATCTTAATGTCCCTGATGTCCACGCTGGTGTGATCACTGACCTTGAGCCAGACATCCTAGAGAGTGAAGTCAAGTGGGCCTTAGGAAGCATTGCTAACAACAAAGCTAGTGGAGATGACAGTATTCCAGCTGAGTTATTTAAAATACTAAAAGATGATGGTGTTAAAGTGCTGCACTCAATATGCCAGCAAGTTTGGAAAACGCAACAGTGGCCACGGGATTGGAAAAGGTCAGTTTACGTTCCAATTCCAAAGAAGGGCAACGCCAAAGAATGCTCAAACTATTGCACAATTGCACTCATTTCACATGCTAGCAAGGTTATGCTCAAAATCCTACAAGCTAGGCTTCAGCAATATATGAACCGAGAACTACCGGATGTACAAGCTGGGTTTCGAAGAGGCAGAGGAACTAGAGATCAAATCGCCAACATTCGCTGGATCATGGAGAAAGCACGAGAGTTCCAGAAAAAATCTACTTCTGCTTCATTGACTATGCAAAAGCCTTTGATTGTGTGGATCACAACAAACTGTGGCAAATTCTTAAAGAGATGGGAATACCAGACCACCTTACCTGTCTCCTGAGAAATCTGTATGCGGGCCAAGAAGCAACAGTTAGAACCGGTCATGGAACAACCGATTGGTTCAAAATAGGGAAAGGTGTACGACAAGGCTGTATACTGTCACCCTGCTTATTTAACCTATATGCAGAGTACATCATGAGAAATGCCAGGCTGGAAGAATCACAAGCCGGAATTAAGATTGCAGGGAGAATCATCAACAACCTCAGATATGCGGACGATACCACCCTAATGGCAGAAAGTGAAGAAGAACTAAAGAGCCTCTTGATGAGGGTGAAAGAGGAGAGTGCAAAAGCTGGCTTGAAACTCAACATTAAAAAAACTAAGATCATGGCATCTGGACCCATCAATTCCTGGCAAATAGAAGGGGTAGAAATGGAAGCAGTAACAGACTTCATTTATTTGGGCTCCAAGATCACCGCAGATGGAGACTGCAGCCATGAAATTAAAAGACGCTTGCTCCTTGGGAGGAAAGCTATGGCAAGCCTAGATAGCATATTAAAAAGCAGAGACGTCACCTTGCCGACAAAGATCCGCATAGTCAAAGCTATGGTTTTTCCAGTAGTAATGTATGGCTGTGAGAGCTGGACCATAAAAAAGGCCGAGCGCCGAAGAATTGATGCCTTTGAACTGTGGTGCTGGAGAAGACTCTTAAGAGTTCCCTGGACTGCTAGGAGGTCAAACCAGTCAATCTTAAAGGAAATCAACCCTGATTGCTCATTGGAAGGATCGATAATGAAGCTCAAGCTCAGATATTTTGGCCACCTAATGCGAAGAGAGATCTCTTTGGAGAAGACCCTGATGCTGGGAAAGATTGAAGGCAAAAGGAGAAGAGGACGGCAGAGGATGAGATGGTTAGATAGTATCACTGAAGCAATGAGCATGAAACTGACCAAACTCAGGGAGGCAGTGAAGGACAGGAAGGCCTGGCGCAATATGGTTCATGGGGTCACGAAGAGTCGGACACGACTTAACGACTAAACAACAACAACAAAATGACACTTAGATCTTTCAGCTCTTGAAAAGGTAATCTTGAATGCAGTTCCCAGATTTTAAGACATTAGGCAATCTGACACTGCCTCATAGCACTTGTATCATTGTTATCAAAGAACTCCTGTTATTATAATAGAATGTATACTGTTGCTTTAATAACAACAATATTTAAAAGTTATGTACTAGATATATCATCATGGATCCTACTTACTGATATGAAAAAGTTGCTCATGTTCCTGGTTCACAGAATCTTCAAGTCCTTTCAACAAACATTTGGAAACGTGCAGGACATCATCTATATTAGAGAACAATCCTTCCAGGTCAATTTCAGGCAGCTGAAATAGAATAGTACAATACTTCAGTTTCTTCTCACAATTAGCATATGCTCCTATTCTACAAGATAAAAAAGTTATCTTTTAAAAATATTTCTATCCCAATATTGCTTCTGAAACTGTATCCATCAAACATCTATAGGTTCTGCCTTCTGATAAATCCCTTTGTATTTTGTAAGCAACTCTATTATGCTGCTTTACTGGTCTATGGATTCTGCAGGTGCAGAAGTTGAGAGTACATTGTTGAAGAATGAATGTACAGAATGCAACTGCTGTATAGCTAGAAGAAACTTTTCACAATAGGATCCAGTGGTCACTTCAAGCCATACTTCTGAACAGCCAAGGGTTGACCAATTTTACTTGGTAAAGAGTACAGTAACAGCTAATATATTCTGTTTCCCCTACCTTAAACATACAGTAATTTCCATAGTACCTCCTATTGCAAGAATTCTCTCTCTATACACATATTTCTTACCACTTATTTAATGGCTCAGTCTACCTTAAGGTCTCAATTTTGGGACAAGCCATTAATGCTTATTTGCATAGCTTTCTTAATTCCTTAAAGGTATTGCTATTTATACAAAACAGGATTCCTTGTTGCAGATTTTAAACAATTCGATCATAATTCAAGTGCTGAGGATTACAGTTCATCTCTCTTATTCTCACCTGCTTTTTCTGGAGATGATCATGGATATCAAAAATGCAGAGCTGCAGGTTATGTACATAGTTAGCCTCTGTAGTGATGAGCTCATCCACAGCCATTTGGTGGTTTGGCTCTGCTTTGTCAAGACATAACACAGTCTCATAGATATGTTCCTCATCCTCTGATGTCTCCTTGGATGGCAGTTCTTCAGTGCTGTCATTTGCCATATTAGGAGCTGCAAAGGCAGAATGAGGAGTTTCAATCGTTGCTCATGTGAGCAATGCTCAGGTCAATTCTTAGTCTATATTTTAATGGGAATATTTCCTTTTGTTTATTATCACATTTTTAAAATATAAGGAGATAGCTAACATATAAAGCTTATCAATTGTAAATATTATTAAATATCATTGTGTTGTCCAACCACACCCAATCAGAACACACAGGACATAGATATCTTTTCAAAGTTTATTCCATACGGAAGAAAGACGCTTGGGAATAGTTTCGCAAAGTAAGCACATGTGCTTGTCTTCAGCAGCATAATTTATAGATTAGCACACAGGGAAATGGTAAAATCTCATTGGTACACATCATCAGTCCTGCCCACTCTAGGCGGGCACAGGAAATTCCTTATTTGGTCTTCTGATCATTAATCCCATCTACTCTAGGTGGGCACAGAAAATCCCTTATTTGGCCTTCTGGGAATGCGTCACAGTGGGAGTGTTTCTTATTAGAAACAAAAAGTAGTGGAACAAAACAAGTGGTATTTTTTATTATACTGCAAAATGAGATGGGTAAGATTTTCCATCAATAAAACAATCAGGATCTGCAAAGTAAATCAGCAAAACCAGGCAGGACTGAAAATGGCCACTGTTTGCAAAACAATCAAGTCTATGGTAAACAGGAGGCAAATGAGCGCTTGCACCCTGTCAAAGTGGGGTCGCTCATTCAGATGCGGATGCTAGGGCAATGTAACAATTGTTTCCTCCCAGTAAACAAGGCAAGACCAGCAGTGCTGGTCATCAGCAAAATGGTCAGGTCTTTGTGAAATCTTTGTAGGCATCAGGAAGCAATACTTGTAAATGTCATTTCTAGTCTACCAACTCAGCTGGGTGGACGACCTGCAAGTGACCTGTGCTTTCTCTCAAAAGATAGGGAGGTTATACAAAGTATTAAGATGGATAGAAATTATTAAAAATGTACAAAATATAAAATACAACATGGCTGAACACTGGCTCATCAATTGGTAAAGGGATTTTCAAATAGCAAGTTAAATCCTGATCACACAGAATTCTGTTGGTCAGCGTTTACACTGTGTTGATAGAAAGCCAATTTGTAGGAAGGAGTGAACACATATATTCAGACCTGATGAATCATTACATCAAAATAATAACCTGATTAATTATTACATCAAAATAATTCAAGATTTTAGCTACCTCAGTTCCCACTGAAACCAGAATTCTTTACTGATTTATAGATTCTAAATTTTTGTTATATACTTCAATTTCCCACTAACATCATTAAACCTTATTTTTATTTTGAACACTACATTAACATACTGAAGAATATTAGAAGAAAATGGAATTACTGTATAGTCCATTTTGTGCACATCAACACACACTCATTAGCATTAAATTTCCAAGATGCTGAAGTTGATATCCAATTCTTGCTAAACATCTTTTGGAATGTTCCAATAAGCATGAAAAATGCTGAAGTATTCTCATCTTAAGATCAAAAGATGCATATTTTACATTATTTAAAACACTAACATTTTGACTTGTTAAAAATAGGAAGTTCCATCCCTTTATTTCATATTTCTTGCAAAATTTTACTACCTAACTTAATGATGCTGTTTAATTTATTGAATTTGTTATACCTACCCACTCTAATAGACTCTGGGTGGTGACCCATCGTTTGAAAAACCCTAATTGTTCTTAATCAGTTGCTAGGAAATGGAAGCTTGAATTCAGTTCTAAATAGCTGCTTGGGACTCTCAGAAAATGCCCCTATTTATTATTAGTGGGGGTGGGAGGTAGGGAGATGTTATAGAGATGTGAAAATATCTCTTCCTTCAACATATGTTTCTTGACTACAGAATGAAGTAACTCTCCACCAGATGTACAGGACACAGAGGTCCTTGCCATTAGTAGAGCTGTTCTCATGCCCTGCCTGACACTTTCACTCACATTCAATTTCTCTTTGCCCTAAAATTAGAAGGGATCTCGTAGAACAGATAAAACAAACACCCAAGATTTTTAGTTTATAAATGTTTGTTCTATTCAGTTATATCATTCTACACTCTATACATTGTTAATTTGTAATCTACATATGTATGGTTATTGTGCATTATTTAAATTTTCTCTATATATTTTAGGTTATCTTGTATATGAACAACACTATAGAGGCTATGTTCTCATTTACATCTCATTTGGGGATTTACTCATTCACTTGCTTCCCCCTTTTCTACTACACAGTTCCAGAACTGCCCTTCTTAAAAGGCCAGAAGTTATGATAAATAAATGATAGTTCTCAGAGCCATGAAATAGGATAGTGAGGCTTACTGAGGAGCAAATGAAGTGATGCATACATTTGTAACTTGCTACTTTTAAAAAAAATGAAATAAATCATAGGAGGCTGAATTTCAAGCCAGGAGGAAACGGATGCATCTAAACACCTTCCCTTTGGACTATTTTCCTGTTCAGAATCACTCCAGTTTTCCTTGGTGCAAAGCACAGCAAAAGAAAACCTGAGATCTTGCAGTCAAGAAGGAAGAAGATACTTTTGAGCAAAAATATGTTTTGAAGAAAAAAAGATCAAGAATCTCCTTCACCCCCAGTGACTTTTCTTCATGACCCCAGCTTCCTTTCATTCAAAGAGAAGTCCTTTCACATACTGATGTGAAAGAGGCTTTTACATTTTATTTATTTATTTATCAAATTTATATGACCACTCATCTCACAAGAAGTGACTCTGGGTGGCACAAAAACAATAAACATGTCAAGCACAATCATATTTTAAAAAGTAAAAAAAAAACCCCTACATTCATACACACACACACACACACACGAGATTCAATCAGCAATGAAGCCACCTTAAGATCTCACAGGTCTTGATTTTAATTTTAAGGAGAGTTCATTGCTTGTTCCAGCCATGACATCATTCACAGCTCTACATAGTGATTATCATCCTCATCATCAACATAAAGGTTAAGCCTAGAATTAAAAGTGATAAAACTGCCATTAAAATATGGGAAAGCTGACCATGGTTGAGGGCACATAACACTTCTCAGTGACGTTTCTAAAGCACTTTGAGACATCTTGCTCTAAATGACAGCTCTATGACCTTGGATGAAAACATCATTTTAAAATCAATAAAGAGGAAAAGATATTGTTGTTTGCCTGGAATGGTGAGATAACCTTTCAAACTATTTTAACTGATGGATTTTTTTTTAATCTCAGCAATATTCAGTTGAACTGTAAAATGTTTTATTTTGGGGGCATAATTCTATATAGTACTCACCATTTATAGAGCATTATCAAACTAACATTAATATTTTTTTTAATGTAGCTCTTAATTTACTTAGGTACACTTAAATCAAAAAGTTGAGGTAAACTTTCCAATAATTTACACACAGACTGACCAAACAGAAGTTGCCACTTGCTTGACATAATTTTATATTTTTATAAATGATAATGTTGTAAAACCTGACAAATTCAGGTTCTTTGTACTTTCATAAGCTCAGGTTATATTCTAACCCTTAAGGATATGCTTCTATTATATACTATAGAATCCATGTTTATACTTCTTTCAGAAATCAAAGAGTAGCTTATATGCTTATTATCCCCATCAATTTTGTCCCAGAATGATCTAATGAAATGCGTTAGTCTGAGAGACAGCGATTGGCTGAAATAAATCTAGTAAACTATTTAATCGAGCAGAGATTTGGGCTCAGTTTTTTCTAGTTCACAAAACCCATTATAGAGTTACACTGTAAAGTAAAATAAAATGCTGACAATATGCAAAATTGCACACAGGAAATGTGAAGGGACCATATCTGAAAATACTAAAACTTGTGAAATGTAAGCAGTCTTGTGCAATTTTGACTTCTGCTGGTGGTAGTTTGAGCTGTTGCATAACAGAGTACAATGGTATTTGGGATTGAAAAAGGTTGCACCATCCTGATTTGTTTCATATGTCCAAATTATTACATGTAAATATAACATGCACTATGAACATACAGAACTTAGGGCCACTATAAATATTGTAATTTTATAAGCAGGTTTTTAGTATAAATAAATAGAAGGAATTGTACCTCCTTAAAATTGCATTGTTTTAATAAAATCTTTCTAGACTGTGTTGGAGAAACTATAATGAACTTGATACATATTACAACTTCTGGCAGCAGAAATGCCCATTTAGTTACTCATTTGTTTAGACGTTTTTGAGAAAATTAGTAAAATACACAACCGTTTTGAATAATTAATTCTAAAAGAGCATTATTTTCCATTTTTCCCAGGTCACCAACACATCAATTTTGTTAGTACTATTATATAACATTGGAAAACTAAAATACACTCTTTTTTGAACCAGTAATACTCAGAAATGTGGAGGCAGCAGTGATTTGAAAAATTAAGGGAGCAACAAAGTCTATCAAAGAAACCTTTAAGTTAAAGATTGTTTTATTCAATCGCTGACAGATTACATCTATTTATACAAATGCTTTTTGGACAGAAACATTCTTAAGGTTTCAAACGTATATAGATAAACTGCAAAACTGTTTTTCTTCTGTATAGTTTCAGTTTTGGGGGTTCTTAATATTTTCTGAGCTTGCTTGTTTTTCTGCAGATGTTTTGTTACCATGCCAAGTGACATCATCACTGTATGTCCACTGTCCCAGGCACTGATGATGTTTCCTAGCCTGGTAACGAAACATCTGCAGGGAAACCACCAAACTCAGAGAACATTAAGAAACCAACAGTTCAGTCCTAAACTATATATATTCTCTACGAATGGAGTTTCAATTTTAGATGTTTTAACTGCTCTTATTCTTTTTTTACATTTTTCATGTTCTGTTCCTCATACAGGTAGTCCTGGGGTTACGACCATTCATTCAGCAACCATTCAAAGTTACAGTGGCGCTGGACGAGGGGGACTTACGGCTGGTCCTTGAAGTTGGGGCTTTTGCAGCGTCTGCATGTCATGTGATCGCAATTCAGGCGATTGGCAAGCAGCTTGCAATTATGATAGTTGCAACATCACGTGATCCTCATTTGTGACCTTCCCTGCCAGCTTCCCACAAATTTAAGAGGGAAGCCAGCAGGTGGTTACAAGTTGCTCCTACTCCCGTCACTTTTTCACCTGCCCACATTCCGTAGCCCCGGCCTGCAAGACCCGCCCACCTGTACTCCGTAGCACTGGGTGGCAGTACCTGTCCACCAACGCTGTGTAGCACCTGCACATGACACCCACCTGCCCCCGCTTTGTAGTCCCTGCCCGTGGCACCTGCACGCCCTTAGCTCTCACTTTGTAGCTCCAAACTGCTGGCCTGCTTGCCTGGGACTCCCATCTCTTCCCACACTGCGGTCACGTGAGATCCTTGCTTAACAGCCCACACAGTCCTGGGGTTACAATGGCAAATGGGAACACCAGGATTGCTGTTGCTATGCGATGTGGTCATGTGATATCACGTTTTATGACTGCATCGCTGAGCGACAGAAATTCTGGTCCCAATTGCCATTGTAACCTGAGGACTTCCTGTAGTATATTTACATTTTAAAAGAATTGAAAGATGGCTAATGAAAAAGATTAAAATACAAAACAAATCAGTAATTAAAAACAAACATACCCCAGCAATCAGAAATTATTTTTCTGAAATGCTAATTATGTGATATTTGTTTTAAACACCATCAATTCAAGAGGCTAAATAATAGAAAATCTTGGCATCTTGCCTGAAATTGATTAAAAAGTTGTAGATTTACTAAAAAGTACTTCCTCAGAGACTATGGGTCTCTATTAAAAGGAAGAGAGGACTCTTTTGCAAATACTTATATTGTCTTTTGGGTCAAACTAAGCTAACTTTACTAAGCCCCTCTGAAGTCCTTGGAACAGAATAAATGATGTCCGAACTCATTTGTGACACAAGGTATGCGGCCCTGAGGAAAAATATCTCTAGAATTTGTTATGGGGCCAAAGACCTCATTTCAATTGTTTACATAAACATACCTAACTATACAGACCTTCATTGCATAAGAAACAAAAAAAATTAAAAAAAAAAAAGCCACAGATCAGCCTCTTTCCATGAGTAGGAAATACAGAAAAGTTTTGGGTCACTTTCAGGAGTGATTTATGATGGCATTTATTTTCCTGGACCCGAATCTACTTTATCAAATAAATACATGACCTGTTATTGTCAGATGACAAGCATAGAAGGAGGAAGAAGTGATATATGCTCACTTATATGGGGGGCGGGCGGGGGGAGACATCTTTGCAGCAAGGTTGGATACAGAGTTTTTTTTTTTTACATTAATATCATCAGGAAGTAGAATGCAAGATGTCTCCGTGCCCCTCTCTGCTGCCCCCCAGATTGCTTTCTTCCACTTCAGTTACAAGGAAAGTTGGGATCCTTCCAAACAAAGCATTGAGCTGTGGTTATCCACCATTTTATTTAATTTTTTTTATAGAATACCTCAAGGCTTTATCTCTGATTTCCCAAAGGGTGGTCTGCAGCCCAGTAGTTGTTCTTGTAAAATTTCTTGGGGGGGAAAAAATCAAATAATTATTCTCTTTCCCCTCCAATCATAGTACTATTCAAGTAATCCACATACTTTTTTCTTAGTAAGAAATTTTCTTATTTTCTGCTAAGAAAAAAAAGAAAAGAAAAGTCCATTTGTATTGGCTTCATCTGAAATTTCTAAACTAATACTTGAGATAGGATATCCACATGCTATTGGCAAAAACTTGATACCGATTGCAATGAACATTACAGGTAGTCCTCAATTAGCTACTACAATTGGGACTGGCAACTCTGTCACTAAGAAACATGGTTGTTAAGCGAGACATCACATGACTATGACTTGCAATTTTACTGCTGGCTTCTCCATTAACCCTGCTTGCTGGAAGCCAGCTGTGAAGCGTGCAAATGAGGATCACGTGACCACGGGACACTCCAATGGTCATAAACACCCATTTGTTGTAAAGCACCCAAATCTCAGTCACATGACCATGGGGACGCTGCAACTGTCATAAGTGCAAGGATTGTTCATAAGTTACTTTTTCAACACCATCATAACTCAAATGGTTGCTAAACAGGGCAATCATTAAGCGAGGATCACCTATATTACATCCTCAGTTTATGGAAGAAAATAAACAATCAGTTGGGTTCACTGTCTTTATCCAACAACTAAATGAATGTAAGATAGGATTAAAAAAAAAAAAAGAACTAAATTCAGATGGTTAGGAAACTTGGCAGGTGCCAAAGGTGTTGCTAATCATGACAACCAGATTACTTTCCTTCACATGCTCATCTTATCCTACAACAATCTGGTGCTCGTCAGACTGACTTAGTTTTGATTGACTCAAGCAGATTACCTAGACCCTTTTCAGTCTAAGTTCAGCCCTGGCTACAATATGGAGACAGCATTGATTATGCTTGTTGCTGACTTCTGGAGGAGCCAGGATGGGGGTTGTGCATCTTCTTGATCTCTCAGTGGCCTTAAATACTATCAGTCATGGTATCCCTCTGAACCATATATGGGATTTGGGAGTGGAAGGCATGGTATTGGAGTGGTTTCTTCTTTTCTTTGTGTCTGGTTGCACTGGGGACAGATTATGTCCAAGGCCAGGTTGTGTAGTTTCTCAAGGCTCAACATTTTCTCCTTTCCAATTTTATATTGATGTGACACTCCTGGGCAAAGTCGTCCAACTTCACAGGGCTGGATATCATCAATATGCTGATGGTACCCATCTGTAAATCTTGACCCCAGGCCAACAAAGCGATACTATCCAAGTGCTATCACAGTGCCCAGAGGGTGCTGGGATATGGATGGGGAAAAACAATCTGAAGCTTAACCCAGGCAAGACAGAGTGGCTGTGCAAGGACCATCCAAGTCTGAATATTTCTCTACCTTGACTCTGGATGGGGTTGCATTTCCTCAGAACCAGTGCGCAATGTGAGGGTCTTTCTGGACTCACAGCTCCTACTTGAAGAAGAGGTAGCAGTAGTGGTCAGAAAGGCCTTTCCACAGATTCTTCTGGTATGCAACTGAACCCTTCCTGGATTGGGAGGCACTATTCATGGTCATTCACGCCTTAGTCACATTGTGTGTTGATTATGGCAATGTGCTCTACACAGGGCTGTCCTTGAAAACTATTCAGAAGCTACATTATGCCTCGCTATGCCGTCTAACACTGCTACTATCTGTGCTGCACTGGTCACCAGTAGGCTTCTGGGTATAATTCAAGATGCTAGTTGTCATCCATAAAGCCCTAAATGGCATAGGATCTGGATATTTGTGGGACTACCTATTGCCCAGTTGTCAGGAAAATCTTACAGAGCCAGGAAAATCCTACAGAGCTGGCATGCGTCAGGTCCCATCTATAAAGCAATGTCATGTCATGGGATCTGGGAGGCATGCCTTCTCTGTCATACCACCCGCCCTCTGGAACAACATTACTTCCAAGAGCCACACAGTCCCAATCTTGGTTGCCTTTAAGAAAGTGCTGAAGAGCTGACTCTTGCTGCACATAACAAATGCCTAACAGATCATGGGAACACAAAGGAGCAAGGCAGGTAAAGGATGAAACAGCACCATTACGGAAGAGATTCTTGAGTCCAAGTGAGGGGTATGAGAAAGAGACGCATGTCTTAATTACGCTGGGTACAACTTGTACCAGAAAATTATTTTGATAAGCTTTCAAAATTCTGTGACATTATCTTACTAGCAAGAAAGAAATATCTCCAGAAACCCAAGTGTTTCTTGCCAGCCTCGCAGGGCTTGACAACTGGTTCTGAAAAGGGCTGTACCATCCCAGAGGGAACTGATGCACAACTTGGGGGTCCTCCTAGAGTCTTGGCTCATGCTTGAAGGGCAAACATGGCTAGAAGAGCCTTTGCACAATTACATTTTGTATACCAATTGCACACATTCCTGGATCAAGCAGCTCGGCTTCCAGTTACCTCCCTTCTGAATTATTACTATGCATTCTACACCACTCAGAAACTGCAGCTAATCCAGCTAGTCCAAAATATAGTGGCATGTGTAGTTATGGGTATGTCTTGGTTCATGCAATAACACTACCTCATGAACTACACTGGCTCCCAGTAGGTTTCCGGGTATACAGTAATTCAAGATGCTGGTTGTCACCTGTAATGCCCTTCATGGCACAGGATTGGGTTATCCATCTGTCTCCTTTTATTTTTGCCTGTCCCATGAGATCTGATAGGGTTGGCACACTTCTGGTCCCCTCAATTAAGCAATGTTACCTGATGGAGCCAAAGAAATATGCCTTTTCTGTTGTCATGCCTGCCCTGTGGATTTTGATGGCCCTGACTCTGATGACTCTCCATAAGGCATTAAAAACTTGATTGTTTCCATGGGCATTAGGCCAAGATGTTTACGAGTCCATTTTTCAGGGGGTTATGGATATGTGCATTTCCTCTGGCATGATGTGTTTTGGGTTTTTTGTTGCTGTTTTTATTCTTATTTTAACTGTTGTTCGCTGCCCAAGTAATATTTCAAGTGGGAGGCCATAAAAATCAAATTAAATAAATCAATAAAATCATTAAAATGACTCTTTAAAAATAAAATAAAATCACAACCAAGGGAGCAATGCTCATATAGAGGTTTTCCATGACTAAAATGTCCACCTATTTGCTTCTATATTTCATGCTGGGTCTCCAGCAAAAGCTACTGCTGAGGACTTCTCTTGCAAATAGCGCTACATTCCGCCTACATACTGTCAGCCCGTTTGTACCTGAAGAGAGAAGGAAGGCCTGAACAGCTAAGGCAGGATGTGGACAATGCAAGCATCAGCTGCCTAATTAGGTTATTTTGGGAGGAAGGGTTGGTATTTCAATTATCCTGTGCCTTTGAAACTCCTAGGGCTCCATCTGTGGTCCTTCCCCTTTTTTCATGTCCTTTACCTGAATACCCAACTCGATATATATGCAAAAGCACTACTGAGAGCAAAGGCACAATGTACTGTATACAATGCCTCATATTTGAAGGCTCCCTGTAGAGTCAGCAGAGCATCCTGGCAAAACACCCCTGCATTTCCTCCTTTCCTAGGCACTCAGTGAGGAATGCAGGAAGGGCAGTCCCCATTTCTGGAGTAGCTGCTGGCTGGAGAGTTAATCTGCATTGGGACTGAGCTTCAGCAGCACTACTACGCTTGCACCAATAACAGATGTGAAAAAAACTCCCTAGTTAAACAGCAGGAAATGAAATTAATGTTAAAAATAAGGCAAGAATAATAATTAACATAGCTCTGCCCAAACCACTTCCCAATGTAATCAGCGGACTTTTTATTTTCCTATCTTCTTAGCAAACACTCTCTCAGCTTCCTCTCAGCTTCCTTATTTAAGGCTGCCCCAGGGGCTCCTTCAATAATAAATTCAATTTATCTGTTACAACCCAATGCTGAAATTCCTCAAACAAATTTAAATATCCAGCCTGAATGGGGAACAACCCTCCCCACATTAGAAAACAGTGTCAGGAAGACAGGTTTGTGTATCGTGTGCTACCAGAGAGAGAATGAGAGACTAAATAAAATGAAAACAGAAAAAAAATTGTTTGAAGTTCAGTCACAAACACTTCCGACAATAAAGTTTAAGGAGCTCCAATCTATGCAGCAGCCACAGAGGAATCCTTTAAGAGCTCTGAGGAAGATAAAGGCTTCACAAACACAGATTCTCCTCTTCCACAATTTCTCAGTAGTAATGCAATACCAGCAAACAGTATCAGTCACAAACTTCTCTGACTCAAGGCTAGTAAACAGTCAAGAACTCTATACCTGTTAAAAGATGGAAATCTTTTAATTTTCTTTTTCAAAATGAATCTGTCCTCTTTGGAGTTTGTTTGCAGGAGACTTACCGGAAGATCATCCTGAAGCACGTAATGATGTGCTGTTTCTTAGAGAAAGTAGTGGACAATGCTTATTGCAAAGGACATACCATTCCTCTTCCTACTGTTCTATTTCCTTCCAACTGGCAGAAAATTGGAGGAACTTAAGCCAGACAGAGAAAAATTTTCCTGATTTCTGTTTAATTGTTTCAAATGAAAACAAAAGATTTTGCCTAAATGTTCCAACCAGAATCATACCATCAGGATAAGGCTCTTGAAACAAGATAATCAAGAGTTCTCAGTCTGGGATAAAACAGATCAAACAGTTGTTTATTTAAGTGTTAAATATGTGACAAATAATATTACTGATCATCAAAGATGTAGATGTTTGAAGTTGTAGAGCATATTATAAGCTTCTTTTCTTTAAATGTTAATGAGTTGAGATGTGTGGCTAGAGATCAAAAGAAAACTAATGTTGAGCAGTTTCTCCAACAAAGGTTCAAAATGATTCATGACACACGTATTTGGGCTATCATCAGACTTCTTCTCCTCAGTCCCAAATGTGCCATGATTGTTCTGAACCAGTGTTTTGCTACAGATAAACTAACAGGCTCGTGCAAAAGCGTTTTATTGTTTAAAGAAAGTATGTGGAAAGAAGCTCACCCTGAAGACTTTGGAAAATGCAAACTTTTCCTTCACATGTAAAGCACAGTTTTAACAGATTGAAAAAGGGGAGTTTTTTTGGACAGAAGTCAAGCTTCTGGAACATACAAGTTCTTCCCTGTACAGTAGGAAAGTATTCTAGAGGAAACAGGAATCTTCACCTACTGGCCAGCTGCTAACTAAAACGGTCAGGATGGCTGCACTGCTGTGTTTGGGGTGGAGCTGGCATATTTGAGCCTAGAACATATCAATTCATCAAAAGACAGAAGACATCACTCCAGGAAGAGAACAAGGTGTAACAGCCAGGAGAAGAGATGAATATTTGTGGGACCAAAAAAAAGAAGCAGCGTCAGCTCAGAGCTATGTGCAAGCAAAGGAAAAATAGTCTACAGTCTGAGATAAAGGGTGAAATTTAATTCCAAGTGATTCACCAATCTGGAATTTCCAAGAGAGAGAGAGAGTGGGAAAAAAAACCAAAAACAAAACAGATCTACAACATGACCCAGTAAGCTAAGAAAATACTCTGTCCACAGATGGGGAAAAGAGAATTTGAAAGTAAAAGCCATTTAGGGAAAAGGAAAAATATATCTACCACACTTAAAACAGCAATGTCAGAAATAAAAGTAGAGATTCAAATTTATTTATTTAAAAAACTAATACGGCTACCCATCTTACGTATCATGGCTCTGGGTGGCTCACAATGACAATTAAAAATGTAAAAGCAGCAATAAAAAAACCAGCATCCACCCCCTTCAAAAAGCAACAATATAACAAGGTTTTGTGACCTCAGGCCACAAACCTAAGATGAATTATTGAAAAACTCTACCCATAAGTAAACAGGCTTATACGAAACTATCTGGATTGCAGGAAGTTAGTATAAGAGTAGGATTAAGGCTTTATGCTAATAAAACTTACATATTACCTGTGATCTTTGAAATAACACACAGAACCCTTCAAGGGTGAAATTTGTACCAACTTGTCTATCCTGCCTTTCCTTGAACCACAGGGTTACCAGATATCTGAACGAGACACACTAACTTTTAAATATTTGTATTTACATTCATTGGAGAGGAAAGGATTACAAATAGGTAAACAAGCACACAATGGGGAATACACATTGAGAGGAATGTGCTAGCACCAGCTGTTTGCCTAGCATGAGGTGTTACACACGCTGCTCCCAGGTTCGGCTTATGGTCACACACTCACAGCCTGTTGAGGCACACAGATCTTGTCAGCCTCCCTTGCTTTCTACCTGGGTTTTCCAGATAGGTGCGGCTGGAGCAGATAGACACACAGCCCTGGTCAACAGCGGGGAAAATAATTAGGGATACACACAAATCACTTCCAACCAAACACTGAGGCACAAGAGGTTCCTTGTTATACATGGAGACCCAGTGAATTTAAAGTAACAGCAAAACTTTACTGGTTGCAAGGTACATTTGCTCTTTCTCATACATGCACACGCACGCACTCATCCACACTTACCCACAGTTCCCAACTAGGCTGCCAGGCACTAGCTAGAGGGATGGAAGCCACCAAGTCTGGATCCAAAGGCAACTCAGATGACTCAGAGTGGGCGGGCTTTGGGACCTCTTTTATCCCCAAAAGTCCTTGCTTTGTTGATTCACAAGTCTGGCAGTTGTTGATGGGACTGAGGTTTCCATGTGCTCAGGCCCAACTTCTTTTGTCTGGTTCAGGTCACACTTTTCCTTTGTTTCCTTAAGGACTTCCTTCCTTCTTATCTACCTCCCTGAAGGGATTTCATAGACAAGATTCCTGGTTTTTGTCCTCTCTGCTTACATGCCTGCTTCATCTTTAGGTTATGGCAGCTTCAGCCTAGTCTCACAGAGGCAAAAGGTTTCAGCATGTAACTGATTAAGTTCTTGTCAGTTTCAGGCAGAGCTTGCAAACTTCCCAAGCTCTGGCTGGGGAATTTCAGGAGCTGAAGTCCACACATCTTAAAGTTGCTGAGGTTGATAAATACTGTATTAGGGAAGCACTGCGGTGCAGGAAAAAACTGCTCAGTTAGATACTCAAAAAGTCAGACAATATTTGATTTTAAGGCTATGCCTGCTGGATGGAGAACAGGGCAAAAAGGAAGACATGTCCATTTGCCGGATGTCTAGTAATGATATTGAACCATCCCAAATGAGCCCATGATAAAGCAATTATTAGAGCTCTTGTGAAGTAACTAGAGAGTGGTAATTTTAAGCTGGTCCCTAACTGGCCATGCTTTGTTAAAGTGAGATAAAGAAGGTGATAGCTTCTCAGCTGCAGGCAGTTCTGTAGAAAGCAGATTACCTTGACCAATTTCAAACTGGCTTCAGAGTAGGCTAGGGGGTTGAGACATACTAATGGATAATCTTTGGGACCTGACAAAGAACTCTGCTGGTTCTTCTTAACTCCTCAACAATATTCAATATCAGTGACCATACTACTCCTCTGAATCACCTGAGAGACTTGGGAATAGAAGCATTGTTACAATGGTTCTGCTCCTATCTTTCAGGTAGTCTTCATACGGAGTCTTTTGGAAACAGTTGGTCTATGAAATGGTAATTAGTACTGTATATCCCTCAAGGCTCCATTTTGTCTCCAATACTTTTCAGTATCTACAACAGTCCATGGCTGGCATGTAGCACTTCATTTGCATCTTCTCCTTCTAAGATCACACAATTCCACAAAAATTTCACAGGAAAACTGTCAATTTTCAGCAACGATTTTCTTCAGCAGTCACTTTTCTTTTTCTTTTTTCCAAATTAAAAGTGAGAGTAGGAGGCCTTTGGGAATCAAACTGCTTCCATTTTCACTTTAACCTTCCCACCAAAAATCCCCCCAAAGGACATGGAAACAGTTTCCTTTCCAGAAGCCTCCATTTTAATTCTTCTCCCTTAACCTCCATTCAGGAATGCCAAAAAGAGAGATAAATATTGTCCTCCCCACCCACACACACACACATTCCAGTGATGCTATCATGGCTTCTAGTGGCATTCCTGAAAGTTGGGAGGCAGAGTTTCAGACTTTGATTTATCTGGGGAAGCTTATCAGGAGACGTTGAGTGCAAGGATATAATGCTGTAATGACATCCAGATTTCTGTAACATCTTCAGTTAATGGATTAACTCTCCTGAATGCTTCCCTGCATTCAGCAATGGGCTGAAAGAAAGATAATAAATGGAAGCTGAATCCAGGCAAGATGGGCTCATTAGAATGTCAAAGATGCAGAAAAGTAATTCTGAATGGGATTACACTGTCCCACAAGAAGCTGAAACGCAACCTGAGGATGCATCTGGATCTGGATCTCTTTTTCAAACTGAAGCAATGTCCAGGAGCATTTTTTATCAGCTGTGGCTGATATGCCAACTTCATCCTTAAAACAATTCTGAAACTATAGCACACTGGTGAACTATGTAACCTCCAAAACTGACTATTGTGACATGTTCTGCTTGGGGTTGCCCTTGTGTTTTATCTGGAAATTTCAGATGTTATAGAACTCAGCAAAGTGGTTTCTGGAAGAACTCAAAGACACATTACAGTTATTCTACAAGCAGGGGCTACCACTTTGTTTCCAAACAAATACAAAATGCTACAGCTTAAGTCCAGGCAACTAGAGAGAATTCTTCTTGCCCTATCATCCCTTTCCTTCTGTTCTTTGAGATTATCTGAGGTGGTTTGCATACTGCTGCTGTGGACAAATTTTACAGCAACTCATAATTAAGTCACCTTTGGAGCCACACCAGTTCTTTGGAATGCAGTTCTTCTTAGTTGAGAGGCCGAACTTTTCTGAGTTTAGTCGAGGCACCTAAGAGGTTCTAAAAACAGAGTTTTTAAACACATGTATAATTCAGTCTCTCAGTTTAACTTCGGTTTTATAATAACTTGCCAAGAAACAAGTAAAATACATAAAATAAGTAGACTAATTTGGGTCATTAATAATAATCATAATATAAAGTAAGTCTAAGATGAAATTTGACATTCGATGTAGACACACAACAGAAAGGATGTGGACTCTTTCTTTAAGTGTGGCCTGAGGTTCAGGAAAACAAGATACCATAGAGCTATTAAGTCTGGATTAGAAATCAGAGTGATGGTTTTGCTATAACTTTCCTACATCAGAGGAATTCTGCCAGTTGTACTTTCTAGTCTTAATACATCAGTGTGACCCTGGAAAGCAAGGAGTATGAAGGTTCTTTCCGTGAATACTAGGTGGACTTGAAAGGACTTAACCTTGGAAGAATTGTGTCCTTGGAGTTGAATCAGAAAAGTTGACAAGTGGATGTCATATTGCTCAGCAATACACATATAATTTACACACATACACACACATACACGTACCTGCCCCAAACTCAGTTCTTCCCCCTTTCTTTCCCCACAGACATATACATGTGTGTATGAATGTGTAAATACATATTTGTGTATGTGTGTGTATAAATACATGTAAAACTATGTGCATATTTATATATACCTGAAGAGTTAATTCTGGGCAAGTCACTGGCCGTGTAGCTGCAAACCAACTTTCTACAGTATATCTGGCAACCAGATTTTTAAAAAACTAAGTTCCATCGCAAACACTTTTCAGCAGTAAATATTTTTGGTATTTTGGGTATTTTGCCAGGAGTCGTATGAACGTACAGTACAGATCAGCATATTTAATGACATTGACAATAACAACAAGGCCAAAACCTCTGACTGCAAATATTTTTGCCCTGTAGGAATAATGAAAACCTCCTCACACACAACCTGTTTCTTTTTTTAAAGATTCTGACAGTTCTTAATAAAGGGGAGCATCAAAATAGGCCATTGCTCATGAACACGTACAATTCCAGCACTGTAACATATGCTCCTTCTAAACATGTAAACACCACAGGCACGCTGCCCAGGGAAAAGTTTGCGTCCAGGCAGGTTGGATTTCCTTAATTTTCCCCCCACCACCTCGATTATCCTTGTGCCTTATGTTACTAAAATTGGTGGGAAAACAAACAAACTTTAACCAGTGTCAGTTGGCATAACATCCAGAATCACATCTCAACTTGTACCTGCTTAATTTCTGCCTGTCAGGTCTGTCCAGTACACCAAAGCTCTGTCAGAAAGCTAATGGTGGCAAACTTAATAGATTCATGAAAATCGTGCAAAGACTAGCTTTCCCCCTCAATTCTTCCCGACTCTGCCCTCTCCCGAAGGTGGTAGAATGAGCAGAATCTGGAATGTGCTTCTGTAACCTTTCCATTCACCCAGGCAGGAATAGAAACCTGCCTGGTTTTGATTAATGGCTGTCCTGTAGATTTTGCTAAGTATACATTTGACTGACCTGCTGTGTTGGAAAATAATTTCACTGCTGGCAAAACAATAACTCTCAGATTTTTCTCTTCTGGCTTATTAATTCTTACCTGCTAATTAGCCCAGAGCTTCAAGCTTGTTCGAGCTGCTGTGCTGCTCTTTAAAAGAGTTAATGATAAACCCCCGCGCTCCAGTTGTTACGTAGGCTGAAGGCCCAGCCCCCTCGGCTAAGTGCATGTGTGCTGTTTACTGCAGAAGTAGGCTGTGTCAGCTGAGAGTTTCTGTTCTGCGCTCCCTATGCAGCTGAACGCAGCCAAGGCAACCGATGCTGTGGCAGCTGGCCAGCTCTGGAGCTTGCTGGATGAAAATGGAAGGCGGCCTGCCAGGGAACTAAGAGCCAGACACAACTGGAGATGGGGGAAACAGGGTGGAGTGGGTCACCGACCCCATCTCTGCTGACCCAATGCTGGTGCTCTGTCACTTCGAAGCCCAACGAACTTTCACTGCTTCTTTGCTAACAAGCAGCCCTCAACCTGCACCAGGGACAACATCCCCAAACAGCTTCGTTTGCTTTTAATTGACAAAGGGGGTTTCTAACAGCTGTGAGCAAACAGATTGTGTGGCATTAATGTCCTGACCAATATAAATGAGCTGTATTCTTGCTTCCATGCCTGACAGGTGGGGACATAATCTCTCTCCTAGGACTGATTTCTAAGCATTTAGTAATTACCCTTTTTTCCCCACCATAATAGCCCGAAATCAAAACAGATTTGATTGGGAAGGCGCACAAATTATTCCAGTAGATGAGGTAAGGTTTATGTTTATTACATTTTCATCTCTTTGTAATCATGTTGCAAGGGAGAGGAGTTGAAAAAAGTAGCACCCAGACAGGTTTCTCAGCTTGATGACAGAGTTTTCTCATGACCAAATCTTTCTTTCTCTCTTTTGGTGCAGAAAGCCTGGCAATTCCTATAATGTAATATCCTCAAGATGACCCTGAATGGTTGAGAAACTTCCAGAGGACTATCAACAGTAACCTATTGTATGTGCCAAGATCTTAGTTATTTCAGTTTAAATGGATCTCAAGACACTTGCTCCACTTCTATAGCTGATGAATAGTTCCCTACCCCACCCCCTTTGATGTCATCACTTGACCATACATATCCCAGTTGAATCCTTTTAGATTGCTTGGGACTTCACCTCCAGGAATTCCTAGTCGGGTGGGACTACAACCCTAAAATTCCTTACTCACCTAAATCAGGCTTTCCAGTCTGGTACGGCTGAGTTTTATTGAAATAAATGGTGAGGTGGGAATGGCAGAAGCTGCAACCTAATACTTTGGAGGGCCAGCATATTTGGGGACCTGATTGTTATTAATCTCTAAATATACCAACTGCCAGCTAAAGAATTTGCAGCTAATTAAGCCTTAAATTAAATCATTGATTTTAAAATGTTTAAATTTTTAAAATTCAAACTAAGCACAATTGCCTAAATTAATTAGCATTAATCTATACAATAGCTTTTTTTTACCGCAGTTCAGTAAAATAGTTACCTAGGTAACATTCTATAGTTTTAATGAGTTGCTTTTCCTCACTCCATCTAGGAAAATCCTCTAACTCATACTGCTGTTCCAACTCCCTTGTTGTATGGCCATTTTCATGGTGAGAAAGAAAAAGAAGTCAATAAATATTAGGGCAAGAGAACTGCGGTAGGTGTAATATATTAAATATCAATGTTTTAATTCCAAGATATCTATTTACAGTTGGCAAAGGAGTGCAGGTAGTCCTCGCTTAACAACCATAATTGGGACTGGAATTTAGGTCAGTAAGCAATATGGTCATTAAGCGAATCATCACATGACCGAACCTGATTTTATTATTGCTTTTGCAGCAATCGTTAAGTGAATCACATGGTCGTTAAGTGAATCACATGGTTCCTCATTGATTTTGCTTGCTGGAAGCTGGCTGGGAAGGTCACAAATGGTGATCACGTGACCCCGGGATGCTGCAACTGTCATAAGTGTAAGCTGGTTGCCAAGTGCCTGGATTGCGATCACTTGACTGTGGGGGTGCTGCAATGATTGTAAGTGTGAGGACTGGTCGTAAGTCACTTTTAGCGCTGTTGTAACTTTAAACAGTCACTAAATGAATGGTCATTAAGCGAGGACTACATGTAATAAGTTCTATTCTTCTGATGGCTGCACTTTTCAGAGCTGATAAAGATCTTCTTAATTATCTGACCTGCATTCAGCAGAACATTATCTTTCAGGATTTAAATCTAATTTTACCACCAACCAGGATGATTTTTATTTTTTATTTATTTAGTGGATTTCTCCCCCGCCCATCTCCCCCACAATAGGGGACTCTGGGCGACTTACAGAAAACATTAAAACTATAAATGTATCTAAAACACATAATACATCCAAAATTTAAAACAATACTAAAAAAGGAAGATCCAAGAAGATGGAAAATCAGGCTGTGGAGAGCTGGCCACTATGGGGCTAGCCATTCCCCTGTTTGAAGTATTCCCTCCCCACCCTAGGCCAAGTGGCAGAACCAGGTCTTCAAGGCCCTTCGGAAGGCCAGGAGTGAGGGGGCCAATCGCACCTCCGGGGGCAGAATGTTCCAAAGAGCAGGGGCTACTGCAGAGAAGGCCCACCTTCTGGACCCCGCTAGATGGAGTTCTTTTACTGAGGGGGTCCGAAGCATGCCCTCTCTATGCGATCGGGTGGGATGGGTTGAAGACATAGGGGAGAGGTGGTCTCATCTAAATGTAGATCTCATCTAAATGTTCTCTTCCCCTCACCATTTCCCCATTTGAATTTGGTACAGGAAGACAAAATTTCATATTGAAAACCTAATCATTTCCTTTCAGGGGAGAAATGGCTGCTGTTAACTTTCTTCTTTCTATTCTTCCAAGATTCTCAGTTTGGCTGTTTAAATGAAACTAATCAGGATGATAGAAAACCGTATTTTCACATTGTCAGTAATTGCTGAGGGTTGTTGCTTTCAGAGCACTTTTTTCTCTGCTTTTTCATTTCCTCTGCCAGTCCAATGTCTTCCTTTTACTTTATTCTGTCATTTTTCTCTGCCACTGGCTTCAGCCTGCAATTTCTTCAAGTTCATTTTAGGAAGTGGCACAACTAGAAGGATGGGAGAAGATACAGGGCTCAGGGTAGTGCTGCTATGCTGGCCACTGTAGCTGGGAATGCCAGCATTACAGCATCAGGACAGTAAAGTGTCATTCTAATGCTAGCAGCAAAGTAGGAGAATATCAGTGTAAAAATAAGAGACTGTAGCAACACTGTTCGCCCCTTAACAGATCAAATATTCCCTGTTATGACAATGCAAAGAAGACAGGATCAATGTACAGGGTCTGTATGGAAAGGAAGGTAGAACCAACACAACCGTATGTTTCTATGGAGGACTGCAATTGAAATCCATTCTACAAACAAATATGTTGGAATAGAACCAAAGAAAGAAGAAAGTGATAGCTAACTGATAAGAAACCCAATCTATAAATCAGTAGTTAAATTTGAATGTGGAATCCAGTTAATCTGTATCACAAAGAATGGTCGTTGTCACTGAAATACCAAAGAGTCCCACAGCGATCAAAACAATAAATGCAATGCACTGTTGTCTCTGTGACAGAATAAGAATTTTGCAAGGGGGAGGCAACTATTTAGGAAAATCCATGTTAAGGGATCCTATCCTTAATGCATTCCTGAGATGATGATGGTGGTGTTGTTGTTGATGTGACGATGATAATTATAATATAGGGAAAACAGCAGAAACTGAAGGAATCAAGATGCCCAATGGAAATAACATCAAGAGTCTGGATAACGAAAATCACTACAAATACCTAGGCATCCTTCAAGCTGACAACATCAAACACACCGAAGTCAAGAAGAAGGTTAGGAGTGAATACATCATGAGAGTAAAGAAGACCTTAAAGTCCAAACTGAGTGGAGGAAATACCATCAAGGTAATTAACACCTGGGCAATTCCAGTCATTAGGTACACAGCTGGAATAGTGGACTGGACTCAAGCAGAACTAGAAGCCCTGGATAGGAAAACTAGAAAAATAATGACAGTGAATCATGCCCTTCATCCATGCAGTGACGCTGACAGACTCTACTTACCAAGGAGTGTAGGTGGGTGTGGAATGTTGCAAATACATCAAACAATTGAAGAAGAAAAAAGGGCACTAGAAGAATATCTGAAGGACAGTGAAGAAGATGCACTGAAGCTAGTACACTATGAAGGCTTACTGAATACTGAAGAGACCAAATTGGCCTACAAGAAAGACCAAATGAAGAATAGAAAAGAGACATGGCAAGGCAAAGTATTACATGGCCAGTACACAAAAAAACTAGCAGGCAAAGCAGATAACAAGAGCTGGCAATGGCTAAGAGTAGAAAAGCTGAAGAAAGAGACAGAGGGGCTAATTCTGGCTGCACAAAACCAAGCCTTAAGAACAAATACACACAAAGCCAGAATTGAGAAGACAGCAACAGACAGGAAATGTCACCTCTGCAAAGAAGGTGAAAAAAACAGTGGACCACCTAGTTAGCGGCTGCAAGATTGCACAGACTGACTACAAACAACAGCATGACAAAGTAGCAACAATGGTGCACTGGAATATCTGCAAGAAATACCATTTGCCTGCAAGTAAGAACTGGTAGGACCACAAAACAGACAAAGTAATCGAAAATGAAGAAGCTAAAGTGCTCTGGAACTTTACAGTTCAAACAGACAAGCACCTGCCACACAACAGCTCAGGCTTAACAGTTGTTGATAAGAAAGACAAAAAAGTCTGGATAGTGGACATTGCAATACCTGGAGACAGCAGAATAGAAGAGAAAGAACTAGAGAAAATCACAAAATATAAAGACCTGCAAATAGAAGTAGAACAACTATGGCAAAGGAAAACAAAGATAGTACCAATAGTAATAGGCTCCTTAGGTGCAATCCCAAAACATCTGGAACACCACTTGAAGACCATCAGCATTGACAAAATCACCATCAGTCAATTGCAAAAGGGCAGCTTTATTTGGAACAGCTTTCATCCTGCAATGATACCTTTAACACCTGCCTATCCCAGGTCCTTGGGAAGGACTCGATAGGTGAATAAAAATGCCAAATCCAGTCTAAACATCTGGCTGACTGTGTGACCAACAATAATATGCCACCTGATTCCCAGCGACTCTGGGAGGTTATAAGCTGTAAGATTTATAAACTTTAAGATTTATTTAAATCAAATTCTTTTTTAAATATTTTTTTATTAAAAGTTTTACAAAGCACATAAAAACTAACACAAACTAATAAAAAATAGAAGCAAGAAAGAAGAAAGGAAAGAAGAGAGAGAAAAAGCAAAAGTGCAGAAAAAAAAAGAAAAAAGAAAAAATAGAAAGAAGCTTCCAATTTCCTTTGCAGCAAATATAAGTACAACTGCAAAATTATCTCTTACTCTATGATTACTCTTATGAAAAAGCTCATTTTTTTCTATTATCCATTTTTTTTCTAATCATCAAAACCATAAATCATAACTGCATTTTTTTGTTTCATGCAAAAGTCTCTAAGAGCTTTCCAGTCAACCATAAATGTAGATATTGTTTTTTATCTGATCAAAGACGTCAGTTTAGCCATCTCTGCAAGTTCCATCATCCTCACCAATCATTCCTCCATTGTGGGTAGTGTTGAACCTTTCCACTTTTGAGCATATAATAGTCTCTCTGCAGTTGTCATATATAAAAACAAAGTTCCATGTCTTTTTTCTAGTTGCTTGTCCATTAGTCCCAAAAGAAAAGTCTCTGGTTTCAGTTATACTTTAACCTTAAAAATCTCCTGAATTAATGCATGTATTTGCATCCACATTTTTTTGGCTTTTTTACATGTCCACCAAACATGATTAAATGTCCTTCATGTTGTTCACATTTCCAGCAAAGATTTGAAGTACCTTTATACATTCTAAACAATTTCTCTGGTGACAAATACCAATGATACATCATTTTATAAAAATTCTCTTTAAGGCTAGAACATAATGTAAATTTCAATCCTTTCAACCACATATTTTCCCATTGGTCCATTTGTTTATTATAGCCAAATTTTTAGCCCATTTTATCATACATTCTTTCATTTGTTCTTCTTCTGTCTCATATTTCAGTTAAAGTTTATACATTTTAGCAATAACATGTTCATCATTAGTACATAACTCTATTTCAAACTCAGTCTTACTTGATTCAAAACTACAAAATCTTTTATTCACTTTAAACTTTTCTGTTAATTGTACATAAGAAAACCATTGACAAGAATATCCTTCTGTTATCAAATCTTCTTTTGATTTCATTTTATAATCCCCTTGAGAAAATTCTAGTACATCTTTGTAGGTTAACCTTTTGTGTTTACTTATAATTTCTCATCTATAAAATGCTTCTTGCACTGAAAGCCATAAAGATGTTTTCGGCAAAACTTGATTTTATATTTATTCCATACTCTAAGAATAGCCCATCTAACACAATGATTTTTAAAGTCTACATTCGCCTTAGCTTTATCATTCTATAGATATCCATACCACTCAAATCTCAGACCATGACCTTCTAAATCCAAAAGCCTTCTATTTCTCAGCAACACCCACTCTTTCATCCAAACTAAACAGCAAGCAGCAAAATACAGTTTCAAATCTGGTAAGCCCAATCCTCCTCTTTCCTTTGCATATTGTACTACCTTATATTTAACTCATTTTTCCCCCTTGCCATACAAATTTAGATATATCCTTCTGCCATTGTTTAAATGGTACATCAGTTGTCAAAATAGGTATTGTCTGAAACAAAAATAACATTCTGGGTAAAACGTTTTTTTATCATCTGGGGATTCATACTAGTTCCTGTATCATTTTAGAAGATCTCAGTACCACATAGTTTGAGAACCTTTACCTAGCCAGTATAAAATCTAATTTTTGCCACAATTTCAAGGACACAATTCTGCCAGAGTTAAACCATTTCAGTTCCCCAGCACTAAGCCACAGAATCAGTCTCTGCCTCATTTCTTTTTGCCCCTTCCTAGCTTCCAGGTCACAAAAATGTAACAGCTTTAGAAGGTTTTTCAGTGCAAGAAAGTTGCAGAAATGTCATCACTCTGAGTCCTAATCTAGACATAACGACTACAGGACCTCTCATTTTTCTGGTACTTCTTTTTATTTTGCTGTTAGGCATCACTTGATACCACAGACAATATTCAAAAGACAGCATCAGTACAACATTTGGCACAGTGACAATTGTTAGATCTACTAGCTGGTTTTAAAACTAGAGTTACAGTTTTAAAACTGGCAAGAAATTTCAATATAAGGTTGGAAAATGCAATTTTCCACATAATCCAGATGCTAGTGAGAAATTTACAAGTGCACTAAACTTCCACCCAGTAAAATGCAGATTTTTCCATTATCTAACAACCACTACCGCCACCTAAGGAACATAGTTACACTCTTGCATTTAATCAGCAATAAGACAGCGTGGCCAAGTAAATTAAAATCAAGCTGAGTTTAATGAAGAAAAAAAACAAAGAAGTATAGGTGGATCCAGCTATACAAAGCAAATGGATGTTTTCCCACTTCTTCCCTGAGTTGATGGCACTGTTTTCTGGTTCATTCCACTGTTTTTAAGAAGAATTCTAATTATTAGGCACTTCTACTAAGCTTTCAGCATCTGCTCGGTCATGTTTTTAGGAACTGCTAAAAAATACAAGTTTTTATTTTACCAGTCCTTCTTCCTCTTCTTGATGCAAAAAATGCAGGTGTCTGCTTTGGTTGAAGGGGATCCTTCTAATTAGTGCTTTCAAATCTTGATATTATTATAAATAGCAGACACACGGCAAAAATGCCTAGTTTGGGTCTGCTGTTTGAAGCAGTGGTAACTTGATATGGAAACGTTCTTCACAACACTATTTTAAATTCAAAACATGCTCAATAGAAGATGCTGCTTTTGAAGAACTCCCTATTCTATGCAAAATGGAAGGATGGATATCTCAGGGGTTAATCAACTTATCTTTGCCTTCAAAGATTTATACACTTTGTGGACAAGTTATTTATCCATAAGCTTCTCTAAATCATCTTTTTTTTTCCTGTAAACAGAAAAAAATCACACGTATGTGTGTATACTGTTCTATGTAACAGGCCAACCTCTACCCATCCCATTTTTACATGTTTTGGTAGCATGGCAGAATTAACCCAGACCTGCTATCTTCGTTCTCTTCTCTGCCATACTCTTCTATTTTTCCATGTTTTTCTTTCCTACTCTCTGTTTCTTTACAAATACTATAGACATGGATTTTTCATCTAAGTTACATTCGCTGTTAGTTCAAAAGAGTGTTAATAGGAGACAGCTTAGGTATCTGCTACTAACCACAGTGATGGGGGAAAAAATGGTTTGAAGTGCTTTGTGATTTATGACACAAATTCTGCTTGTTTGTGCTTGTGGCCCAACACTGGATGCCAGTACCTAAATTACAGGACTTGCATTGTGATGTCACAATATACATCTCATCACTTGGCTTCTCCCTCTGATACCTATGGATGACAGAATACCTATATTCAACACCATTCATACTGTACTGTACCTGCATCTGAGAGCAAAAATTGTTAGCACTGTTGAAGTCTACAACGTGAATTTGCAAAATAGCAGCAGTAAGGCATTATTCTGCTTTATTTCGTCTATTAGGGTCAGAAAAATATAACTGTTAACTATCTTCTACTAATAGAATAACAGTAGTAGTAAGAAATGAAAACATTGAGGATTTGGAACAGGATCTGCAATATTTCAGTACACTTTCTATGGCATTTCCATAAAATTCATTTATGGCATAATTTCAAAATAGATACTTTTTACCTAGTTCAATGTTCTGCAAAAAAAAACCCCAGGAATTTATCCCTGAAGTTTTTGCCTCTGAAAACTTGAAAGTTTACATTCTTTGATTCCATAGATATGGGCGGAACAACAGGTATACTATACATAATAGTATGTTGTCCTTGCACTGATGTTGTTTGGTCATGTAAACTCTCTAACCTGTAAAATAACTACTGTTGGGCATATGGAACAAGCTTAAATTTTCCTCTAAACAACTCTACTTGTGTCATCATTCTGTGACCACTTAACAAAATGCACAACCAGATAAGAATTATGAATAAATTAAACACTCTGACTCCAAACCTGTATTAATTTGCTCCAAAGGCCTTTCAAAAAATAATGTAATTATTATTAATTTAAAAGCCTTTAATGACTTGGTTCCTTCTCCTCCAAAGTGGTTCTGCCCATCCAATGCAGAGAAGATATGCTTAGGGTCCCACCCAGGAGAAAAATTGGAAGAAATGGACCCAGACACCGTCCTTCTGAGTGACAGTCCCAAAGTTTTTGAATACCTTTTATCCAGAGGTTTGGCCAAAATGTTCTCTATTAGCTTTTTGGAAGATTGTCAGAATGGTTTTGTTTGAATGAGCTTTGGGAACTAATTTTAGATCTGGGGGTAGCTTATATTTTGTTTTGGTTTCATGGAGAAGCTGGGCTATCAGCTTTATCTTTTTCTTTTTGGTATATTTATAGGCTCTTGGGTACCATGTTGCTGCTTGTCAATGGACTTTGCTTTATTGGGGTTGTGATTATTTCAAGATGTTGTAATTTACCTAGAGTCTTGAGAGCTGGGCAGTATAGAAATACATGTAATAAACACACACACAGTGTGAAAAGGGAGATTTTACTTAATTGAGTGTACAAGATGTTCCGGTCTATTACTGTAACTTCCCACTTTTTGCTTATTCATGCTAATGTGTTGATTCACGTACCAACATTTCTTCTTTTCCAATGTATTTTGTACTTATTTTTATGAAGAATGTGTAAACAACACTACTGAAATGAAGCTGAAACAGATAAACCCAAGTACCTATGGGCATGATTTAATATTAAGCTACCCACATACAAATCAACCACACCTATGTATTATTACATATTTCTTGGTTAGTGGAAAAACTGACGTGTGATGGCAATGGTGCAATCGTCAGACTTACTCGTCATTCATGTTTGTGGGTGGATGGGTGTAAATGAAACTATGGTTTACCTAAGCCATGAAACGATTTACCTGGGTTATATTTACCTGGGTTATAAAAACTATTTACCTGGGTTATAAAAAATTAGGATCAAAATGTGCATGTTCTCTAGAAGGTAAAAACATAGCTTTCCCATAAGGTGAATTATTAAAATATTTGTTATTCAAACAATGAAAATAGAGACAGAAAATAATACTGTACATTCACTGTTCTGTGTCTCACAAATATTACAGGCTTGTTTAGCAATTTACCATAAAAAACCTAGCATATCCAAGCTGCTCTATTTATTTACAGTGTATTGGTTTGCATATAAATAAAAATAGCTTGTGTAAATTGTTCTGGCCTTCTATTGCTATACAGGTAATCCTTGGTTAATGACCATTCATTCAGTGACTGTTCAAAGTTATGACAGTGCTGAATGAATGGTACCTACGCCCAGTCGCCAAAATTATGGCCATTGCAGTGCCCCCATGGTCACATGATCAAAATTTGTATGCTTGGCAGCCCACCCACACTTATAACTGCAAGGGCACTTCAACTCCCCCCACCTGCCTACCCCGCGGGTGGGGGGAGTTCAAGAGGAGGCAGTCTTACTGAGGCTTACCAAAGTTTAGAGCTGGGAGGTATCAAGCTGGGAATGACTTGGATCGGGGTGGGGCCTCACCTAACGACCAAGTGGGATTTGCTTAATGACAGTAACAGGGACTGTTGGGAATGCAGTTGCTAAGCGATGCTGTCACATGACATTGCACTTTATGACCACATCGCTTAGTGATGGAAATTCCAGTCCCAGTTACCATTGTTAAGCAAGGACTACCTTATAAGAAAGTTTGACATATGTGGACAAAAGTGTTTGAGCTGTGGGAACATAAATATTCAGGTAAAACAACACATTCCTGATATCTGCCTGATGCTTCTTCCTTCTACAAACTGATTTTCATTCATTTTTCAACTCTTCATTTTTTCATCATACTTCACCTACGTTTTGTTCTTTTCAAGATTGTTAATAATTAATCATCAACTATTATGCTTGATATATATTTGAAATTTGATAAATTGCTTCCACAGTCTATGAATTATCCTAAGTTCAATTCCTCATTAGTATTCCTTCTCCATTAATTTTCTCACAGTGTTCTTATGGTTGGTCAGCACTAACATATAAGAATATGATACTTCTCCATTATAAGAGCATTTGTTTCTTTACTTTATTCAACTTGTAATTTACTGTTATCCAAAGTGTACAATGTTTTAATACTTCTTTATGTCATAGGTTCACACTATTACTCCATAGTGTTCAAAGTCACAAACGTGAGTGAGTGTCTATACATTTCATTCTCTCTCTCTCTCCATCCATCAAAACAGGCTCTCATTCAAACACATTAAAGTTCTAATCTCACCTAACTTCAGTAGCAGAATCACATCATGCATCATGTGCCATCACACCATTCCTAAGGCCAGAAGTTCTAAAACTGCAAATCTGAGGGTTCAGAAGCAACATTGAAGAAGGGAGCACTCATCCCTGCTCAGTGTGGACATGGGCAGCCTTTGCTGGCTGCTGGCACTAGACCAGACTGTGCACAGGATCCACCCACAACAGTTCTTTTTCAACAACCTTTACACTCTTCACAATGGCTCCTGGAAAAATCCCAACTTGTCCAAGGTGATCCAGCAAGGATCAGGGTGCTCTTGTGTAAACTCACCTTCTCCCTTTTCCAATCGTGACTCTTCCTGGACTCTTCTCTGGGGAGTGTTTTGCTGGACTCTGGTGCTGAGCTGCATTCCCAGTCCAGGGAGATGCAACATCTCTTCTCTTGCATCTCTTGCAAGAGAAGGATACCTTGTGACTGTCAGACTTCATCTAGCAGGCAGGACTATTTGCAATTAGAAAAGCTCACAAGAATCCAAGAACTCCTGGTATGTAATTCCGTACTGAAGAAAGGTTAGGAAGTCATAATAAAAGTATTCTAGTCATTGCTGTGTTTCAAAAGCAAGCCCTTTATACAGAAACAATATTCAAACACGTTTGTGCTTCTTTGTCATTCCTGCTCTATGAAAAGATTACTCACCCCCTCTTTTGTGCAGAAGGGCCAGTCTGCATCTGTCCCTTATTTAGCAATGGGCGGGGGGGGGGGGTTCACTGACCGCCTTACAGATAGGAGCCAACACACTTGGGCTTCCTGGAGCAGGTGTGCATGCTCAATGTCAGGACCCAGCATGACCTTCCCCACTGGAAGAAGCCTTGTCAGGCAGGGAGAGTTAAACAGACAAGTGTGCCTTGGCCCTGCTTGGCAGCTCTGGGGCGTGTCACGTGTGGGCTGGGGCTGCTGTAGGAGCTGTTGCTGTGAGCACAAAGGTCGCTGAAGGAGAGTCCAGGTGCCAGGTGTGACTTCTGGAAATGTTCCAGCTATGCCTATGCAAAATAGGCTTTGAGGAAAGTACGATAAGGCTTTTGTGGGGGGGGGGGGGGCGGGATCACATACATTCATTATTTTTTTTGAGGGATCACCATACCACACAGATTGAGAAACCCTGCTCTAGACTACTTCTGATTTAACGTTCACCTTGCAGAAGAAAACATTGCTTTGTTTCACAGATTCTTCGTTTGCATAATCCAATGCAGTATTCAGTCATGGCCTCCTTTCTTTGCTCACCTCCATCAGCACTGAAAGGGATGTAATTGGTTTTGAGCATATTACCCCTTTTCTTTTTACAAAGACAGAAAGCAATGCAGCATACTCCCCTGACTCAGACATAACAACAATAACCTCCGCAAGCAATACTTACAAATGGTAGGCTGTAAATGCAGGAGTGAAAAGGACTCTCCTGTAATCACAGTGCAAGGCACAAGAAGCTCATACATAAACTAAAGCATTAAGGTTATTTACCCAAAAGCAAGAGACAGCAAAAACAGGCAGGGGATTGTTTTCAGAGATACCGGCAGACCATTTCAGGCCAGCTGAATATGGTCCAGTCCAATGAATATGGAATCCTTAGTCATCTGATGTAGAAATCTTGTTATCTGAAACACTAACATTAGATATTTCTTGAAGTTGGTGTTTCTACTGCAGATATATTTAGATTTTCCTGTATTAAAATCTCATAACTAGTAAATTGTTTTCTCTTTTTATAACTGGTAGATTTTTTTCTCTTCCTACCCAGTCAGCACATAAGTTGTATTTGAAACAGAAAATGGGTTGAATTAATGCACTGAACATAATATGATAATAATTGTGACAACAGTAGAAGCAAGCAACATAACTATCCTCCTATGCCTGTTAATTTCTCACCATTTTAAGCTTTAATATCAGAGTATGAAGGAATGTAGACCTGACCTTGGGAATGGGAATGGAATGAAGAAACTGTTAAGGAGGAGACTTTCTCAGGCCTAAGAAAGAGAAAAATGATTGATTTTGTTTGATACAAGATGAGGCAGAGAGAAACTCTGACAGGCTTTCTAGATTCTGTTATTTTGTTCTTCATCAGTAAAAAACATTCCCAGAATTACTTCCATGCCTGACTCTTGACCTTGCCTACCTTGAAGGGCTGACATCAATCTTGAAAGCCTCACTACTCTCTCATTAGAGAGTCATTGAACCTTGCCTTCTAGACCTAGAATATGGTGACAGATCCTTGTTGTTTGCAGAACAATTTGCAAAGCATTATTATAGCATCAGCTGCAGATGAATAAACGTAACAAACCTGCACAATGCCATGATACACTTAGCATAGCAGCTGGGACAAGGCTTTGCTCCTCAGCATTGTCTTATTCTCCTAGAAGTCTACTGGAGAAGTTGGGTGTGGTGGGGTCTCAAGACCAATCCATGACATTCACAATAGTGTGAATTGTTTATAGTAGGCCGACCAGTAGAATTTCCTACAGATCACAAGAGGGGCTGAAAGAATGGGCAGCCAGATGAGCAGTGTCCCTCACAGAGGGCAATGATCCATTGTTGGATAATTACTAGAACTTAATGCAAAGTTTTAGAGCTGCTTTTGACATCTGTCCAGGAGATGTCAAATCTGGGAGATCTGCAAGCTAAACCAAGGAAATTGCCAGATTCATGAGTACACATTCATGAGTGCTGATTTTCAGTGGTATGCCAGAGACATGCATTGGAATGATGTTGCCCTGATTGATCAGTATCAGAAAGGAATACTTCCTGATGAATTGAAGGATGAATTAGTAAGACAAAGCATACCAGAGGATTTGGAAAAAACTGAGGTATTGAAGAAATAACAGGAGAGGAGGTTTTACATTTACCACTTTTGTGGTAGTAGATTTGTTTACTAACATGACTCATTTTATCCCTTGCAAGGGACTACCATCAGCTCAGGAGACTGCACAAGTCTTTCTAGATCATGTTTTTCAGTACAGGAGATTCGTCAATTGTGTGATTTCAGATTGTGGCTCTCAATTTACATCCAAGTTTTGAAAGCCCTTTTCCAATTACTGGACATTTGCAATCATTTGTCATCCTCTCATCAAATCTAATGGACAATTGGAGAAGATGAATGCATTACTCGAACAGTATTTACATGGCTCTGTCCCTTATCAGCAGGACATTTGGATGGATTTATTGCCACTTGCAGAACTTGCCAGTAACAATTTGCCACATTCTTCCATTGACATGTCTCTCCTTCAAGCAGTCTATGGCTACCACCCCCCACATCGTGCCCTCCAGAGCTCATTCCTCTACTGTTCCTTAACCCTTTGACTTTCTGCAGGAGAGACAGGATGTCCAGTTCCTCTCAAATTAACAGTTAGATTTAGCCAACCCTGTATGCAAACATGCAGCATAGGCAAGTCATCACCAAGATTGTGGTGGGAGATTTGGTGTGTCACTCCCCTAAGTTTTTGCTTTTCTCCTGGCCATCTAAGAAACTAGTTTCAGTTTATTGGCTTTTCCCCTGTTACACAATAAATTAGCTCAATGGTCTTCCATCTGCAATTGTCTACTTCAATGAAGATTCATCCATTATTTCACCAGTCGTTCCTTTTTCAAGAGGAGCCACTCTGTCCCTTGCATTCTGCACCTGTTCATCCCCAGTTCTTGTGGATGGGGAAGAAGAATAAGAGGCGGAATGTAATCTGGGTCTTCAATGCAAGATGGAACATTTAGAATATCTTATTCACTGAAAGGGCTATCCTGAGGTGTACGCCACATCTGAAGTTCCACACAAGCCCCATCCCCTTGAACTGCTACCAGTACTGACAGATGAGTCCCAGGACAAAGGAGACTCTTTGCTTCTTTCCATGTTGGACCCTCCAATGGCAGTTGCCATGCAACAGGAAGGGGGGAGGCACTTTCCAACTCCATCTAGCTGTTCTCTTTCACACTTGTCCACTGACCTTGGTGAGATGCTGGGCCATCTGCAAATGAAGGAGGGGGGTGATTCTGAGGGAAGAGGTGGTGTGAAGGAATGTAGATCTGGCCTTGGGAAAGGGGAAGGAATGAGTGGACCATTAAGGGGGGAGGTTCAGAAAAGATTACTCAGTCCTGAGAAAAAGGAAAGCACAAGAAAGAAACATAAAATAACCCCACCTTGATTTTGCTTGGTGTAAAGTGGGGCAGACAGAAATTCTGACAGGTTTTCAAGATTCTATTATTCGATCTTACAATAGTAAAGAACATTCTAAGAAACCCAACCATGCCTGTTTCTTGATCTTGCTTTCTTCAAAGAGCTGATACAGGTTTTTGAAAGAGATGTTTAAACAGTTTTTGAGGGCAATAAACTTCCTCAGTTTTGTCATCTAAGAGTGTGAATGCTCATGTCACCTATTAAAAAAATTAAACACACATATGCATATATATTATTTATGGGGTTGCCAGTGGCAGAAAAGCTACATTCTTCTCCTTCAATTATGTCTGTTTGTAAACATTCATGTTTAGGCAATATGTGAGAAGCTCCACAAGTGTTTCATGTTACCAACAAGTGTTTCATGGTACAAACAGATAAATGTCCCACCGTTGTTCTAAACTCTTAGTTCCAACACTGGAAAACATATCTGCACTTGTAAAAATACAGAAAGCAGTACGCTTCTCCCTTTGTCCCAAGGAAATCTCTCCCCAGCCATGACATCTGGATGGTAAACTTCATATACATAGAATGAACTCTTCCAGAATAATTCCACAGTGTAAATTATGGCTGGGGCAAGTATCAACTATGGCACAGATGATTTTCTAAAATTCAGATCCTGCCATTAGCTGTCCCCATTCTCAGTTTATACCAATGGTTCCATACAGCCTTTGTTTGTCACTAATACATGAATTATTAATGGCCAAAGCTTTGAAAACACAAGTACAAGCAGATGCTTATCCTAGTGTGTGCCTTCTTTTTGGTATCTTCTCGGAAATCCAACTATATCCTTACAGTATGTTTGCTTGCTAACCATCTGGATTTTGTACCAGATTTGCTAAAGAGGCCAGCCTCCTGAGCTGCTCTCAATATGTAATGTCTCATCTCTGCTTTTCTTGATTGGTTAAAAAGTCTGCAACGGAAAGTTTGCAAAGGAAACATTATGAAGAAGGAAACAAATGTTGCTGAGCCTGCTAGATTACAAGATCTACAGCAACATTTCCATTAGCACACTGCATAGAAATTATTGGTTCTTATTAAGAAATGTGTTAATTATGTCTCTTGTATGAACTAGTTTACTTTGGCTGCAAAGCTATACATATTTACCTTGAAGTATCACTTCTGGCACTTGGAAGATTGTACCACATAACTCTGAAAGCATCCCAGCAACAAACTACAATACAAATAATTAGACTACTTACCTTGGGAGGGAATATTACAGAATATTTAGGTATAGCCAAAATATGAGAGTCATTCCCACAAACATTTAAAGACTGTGCAAAGTCACCGATGTAGAAATTAACCAAATCCTTATTATTTCCTTTTATGAATTATGTTATGTAAAAAATTATCAAATGGCATCTCTAAATCCCAATTCATTAGTGCATATCTGCAGCTTGCCTTTTTATTTTAATAAGACATGTAAATAACAAGAACAATTGAAAAAGAGTTTATAACCCAACTGCACAGATTAACAGCTTCTAAGACAGCAAATCATAACTAGCTCAAACAGCCAAGCCCTGGCTGAGCTGCCATTACATTGCCTGAATCTGTCCTGAATCCAGCCCAAAAGACAACGGTGGGCATTTTGGAACTTCCACTGGATTCAGCGCATTGCAAATGATCATCACTCTCAGCCTTGACTAATTTTGTGCCAACATTTTGAGTTATTTCCCTAGTCTGGAATACCACAGAATTGTACATCCTCTTTGCTGTACTCATTATCTGCCTTTTTCTGCCTCTGCAGGCACCTCAGAATGATTTCAACTGATAGATTGTAAATGTACTTAGTTTACGTTGGAGGATTAAATAATGGAAAGGATGGACAATGTGGCTCACTGCTTGCATTAGCTGCTTAGAATATACATTTTACAAAAGAGTTAAACAGCCACAATGGGCTTACTAGAGGAGGAAGGAAAGGCCCAGACAGATGGATAAACAGTTAGATAAAGGCTGGATCAATTGGTCCATCTGTCCATCCATCCAAAGCATCAGTACTTTTAGATTTCACATATAAGACATGTGTTAACATCTATAAAAGCTCTGCTGGTCAGCAATATTGCCAGATCATTACCATAGGATGGGGCAGGCTTCCCAAGCTGGCACTTTCAGATACATTGCACCTGCAGTTTCAAGAATTTCTTACCATCATGGGCAATCGGCAGCCTATGTGTCTCATTATTATTGAGAAATCACCTTTCCCCCCCTTTAATAGAGACACCTGAACCTCAAAGACAAAACTCTCCAGCTACTTATAGTAGAATAATATTCTTTGACTCAGAGAAGCTCCCATGATGTCCTTTTGCCCTGCCAAGCTTTTTCTGGCAGAGTAGAAGGAGATATGTTCACATTCTTCTTGCCACTCCCAGATTTTCAAGGATTTTCTCTATGCCAGTTTTGCTAGAACTTCTATGCAAATCAAGGGATGTTTGAGTCTGCGCTTGCCAGAACTATGTTAGATTTAGTGCATCCCTGGATCCTTTCCCAGAATGTTTTTTTTAATCCTTCCCATTGTTAGAATGTTGGCCTCAGATGCTTCAAGAGGATCTGAGGAATTTGTTTTCTATGTTGGGTTCCCATTCTTTAAAACTGGAGCACTTTTCCCAACTTTGGAGGAGAAATCTGAACCCCTTGGATACCATCAGAGGATTGCAGCCTCAGTTTTCCAATATTTCTTTCTGAAACAAATATGAATGTTTGCTAAATGTAAAGCAAGCCACCAAATATTATTGCTAATCATTTTAAAGGAATTGAGAGTAAAAATACTTTATTCATTTATTATATTTGTATGCCACCATAATAAAAAATTGCCTTCTAGCAGTTTACAATATAAAATAAAACTATAAAAGCGTATAATAAGTATTAAAAAAAATAAGCAATCATTTGTGACTAACCACAATCTCAAGAGCAGCAATTAAGTAATTCTCAGAAGCCTATAGAAAAGCTCCATTTTCACAGTTTTATGAAAGGCATCATGGGAGATGCCTGGAAGGGGGCTGTTCCATAAGGAGGGGGAGTGGAGGTGCTACAGAAAAATTTAGTCTCCAGGCTCCCATCCCCTCACCAAACAAATGTGGGGGGCCTTGAGCTTCCCCATCTGAGATGAGAATTGTTCCAGATAGAGGAGGCAGTCCTAAAGATACCTTGGAGCCCAGCCATGGATGATGATGATGATGATGATGATGATGATGATGATGATGATGATGATTGCCACACATTCAAGCAGACTCTGGGCAGCTTACAAAATCCCAAAGCAGTAAAAACAGTTAAAAATTAAAACAAGGCAGACAACCCAGACTAAAACAAGTAATAAATTCACATAAAGTGAGGGAGGAGGGAAGCACATTCAGACTTGCAAGATTCTGTTACCTTAATCGTTCTAATAAAACTAGTTTTAGACCAATATGGCACTGTTTTCTTAGTCTGGTCTACGCTATTGGGCTGACAGATATAAAGCTGGGCAGGTGTGATCTCCCCCCCACATCAACACCAACTGAGTCTGACCACTTAGGGAGGAGGTAAGCCACTGTAACACAGTACCTCTCACTCCCAATCCCACAGCCAGTCCAGAAGGATACCATGGTCAATGCTATCGAAAGCTACTGAGAGATCAAGAAGCACAAGCATAGACCCACCACCCCTATCCCAGCTCCACCAAAGGCCATCAACAAGAGCAATAAATGCCATCTCCATACTATACCCCAACCTGAAACCTGACTGAAACAGTGCAGGTGTAGGGCTTAGATCAATCCCAGTACTTTGAAATGTGCCTGGAAACCTATAGGAAGCCAGTATAGCATCTGCAAGATAGGTGTTATATGGCTGTAGCAATTGCAGCAACTGTATTTTCTAAGTAGTTTTCTTCAAAGGCAGGCTATAGTGCAAGGCTATAGTCTAATCTTGTAGTGATTATGACATGTGTTACCATTGCCAAGGCCTCCTGATCCAGACAGGGCCATAACTGGCACACCAACCAAAGTTGGGTGAAAGCTTCTTTGGCTACAGTCTCCACTTACCAATTCAACAGTATCAGTAAGTCCAAGAGAACCCTACATTTGTGGACTTGCTCCTGCAGGGGGAGTGACATTCCATCCACCATTAAAACCACAGCAGAAAGCCAGATATTTCTGGACAAACACCAATTCTATCTTGCTAGAGTTCACCTTCAAACTCTTTTAACCCATCCAGACCTGCACAGCCTCCAAACATTAGCTCAAGACCTCCACGGCATCAGTATCTATATCCCAGAGATATACAGCTAGTAACACTTTGCCAAAATATAATCTGCCCATAAAGTACAGAAACATCTAGTGAGAGCCTGTTGAGCCCCACTCCCTTGTAAAGGACATTGGCTGAGGGTCAGCTGACAGGTCTTCTTAATGGTGGCCTCCAATCAATAGAACACATTACTCTCAGAAGAAGTGGTTCCAACCCTCCTTGCTCCAAAAGCAAATTAAATTGGTACTATTCTATGAGGCTTTCAGCCGCTAGTTGTGTTTGAGTGGCCATCACAATCTTCTTATTGCTGACTGTTTTAATTGTATATTGGAATTGTTGCTGCCAACTTGAGTCCATATGGATTGGGCAGACTTTAAATACTGTTAATAAATAAATGATGATGCCTGAACCTGAAGTGACCTCTCTCAGTTGTTTCATGTAGTTGTGAAACAACCAGAAAGAACCAAACTCTGTAGTAGTGCCCATTACATTGACCTATCTTCTTTTCTCCACTGACTGGAACCATCTACCATGGTAGATGATACAGAATGCTACTAAAAGGTTAAATGAGACCAAAAGGGGCACATTCCCCCCATCCAGGTCCCAACAGTCAACCACAAGAGTAGTCAATGCTGTTTCCATCCCTCACTGAGGTCTGACTGAAAGGGGTCCAGTTAACCTGCTTCCACTAGGGTACTAATTAACTGACACCCAACCATTTTCTGAAGAAACTATCTCTAGATTGGAAGCTTGGATGCAGGGGGACAATTGTCCAATATATCTCAATCTAGAAAAAGCCTCAACCCTCTTTTCCATATTTTTTACAAGAGAAAAAGGAAGATAGGTCCTTCATGTTTCTTTGTACTGATGGGTAGCTAGCTGCTGCAGTGTTCACAGGAATAGGAAGCTAAGATTATTATTCAACTATGGCCAATATCTAGAGAAAGAAACTAGAAAGAGGAAGGAGACCCTGTGATCAGTGAAAGGTACTGAGTGATCACAGCAGTAATATGAAACTGATTAAAGGCTTTCTTGGTTGTTCCCTTTCTTCTAGCTGGGAAACCAGAGAGAGAGAGAAAGATTTAAAAGTACCACCAGACTGCATATCCTTCTGAAACAGTGTAATCCTATTCAGAACAGGCAGGTCTATCACCTTCGTAATTAGGGCCATAACAAGCACCTTCATCTTATCTGGATTCAATTTTAATTTATTATCTCTCATTCAGCCCATTACTGACTGCAGGCAAGTATTCAGAGGAGCCACATTACTGCACAGAAAAATAGATTGGATATCATTAGCATACTGAAAGCACCCAATTCCAAATCTCCTGATCCCTCTCGGTGGTTTCATGCAGATATTGAAATGCTTTGGGCATAGAATAATTGCTCCCATTTTGAAGAAAAACTGTCTCCAAGTAATATAATCAGAACTCTACCTGACAGATAGGAACAGAACTACTGCAAAGTTGTGCCCTCATTCCTGAATCTCTGAGTTGCTCCAGAAGGATACCCTGGTCAAAAGCCATTGACCAGATCAAGAAGAACCAATGGAGTCACATTCCCTCCCTCAATTCTCAGACAAAAATAATATCTTAGGCCAGCCAAAGCAGTTTCAGCCCTCTAGCTTATCCTGAAACCCTTCTTAGATTTTTCAGACTAATCTGCTTCTTCCAGGACTGAGAAGCATCACTCTTTCGGTCATTTTGCCTAATCATGGGAGGTTACCAGCTGGCCTTTAATTGCTCATCTCTGTTTGATCCATGGCAAGCTTCTTAAGAAGGAGCCTAATACCTGTCTTTTTTCAATAAGGAGTCATTCTGCATTTTCTCAAGAAAGTGAATCAACTTTTTGGACAAAAAAAAAATTGTATCATCAAAAAATTAAAATATTTATATTTAAGAAAGGAAGGAAGGAAGGAAGGAAGAAAGAACGAACCTTTTTACAGACAGTAACACTGAAGCTGCAATCAAAACCACTCTAAGTATCCACGTATATGTCAAACCAAACCCAGAACAAATAGAAATTAAACCTCAAGTTCATCTGCACCAGTTTTGCTTCCTTTTTCTAACACGGAAGAAAAATAAGAAAGTTCCACACACCCCCAAAAAAGAAGTTCAAATTTTATTTTTGATGTTCCTCATCTAGAACATTCTTCTCATTGCACAATCCATTGGATTACATACAGATATTTCACAGCAGTAACAACCATTTCAGACTCTCAAACTCTCACAGAGCTGTTAAAAACTGTTAAGAGGATGTTTTTCCTGACAGTTCTATCAATGTGGCTTCTTGTGTTTAATCAAGATCAAATAGTGACTTCTTACACATTTGACAACTGTGAGGTCCATGAAATCTTTCAAAACAAAACCAAAGTTCTGTGCTACAATCGGCATTTGTCAGAAGTCCCAACCTATCTACCAACCAAACTTGTATTTTTGGATTTATCTCAGAACAGTATCCCAAGCCTGAGGAAGAATGACTTCAAGAACTTCAACTACTTGCAAGCTCTCAACATTTCCCAGAATAAAATACGGAAAATTGAAGATGGTGTTTTCATTCACACAAGCCACTTGGAATTTTTGAATCTTACTGCAAATCAGCTGCAATGTCTCTCCAGCTCTATGTTTGATGGGCTCATGAATCTTACCACCTTACTGCTTGCCAGCAATAAAATATACAGGATTGATCCTTCTGCCTTTGCCAACTTGGGGAAATTAAAGGTAATCGATTTATCTTCAAACAGATTGTATACCCTGAATGCTATGCATGCTGTCTTTAACGTGGAATCTTTAAAAGAGTTGCACATCAAAGACAATCACTTGCAGGACTTCTCAACCAAAGATATTATTAGTGCACCTCCATTGCTTCATGAGCTAGATGTATCCTATAACCCAATTTTCCTCATTAATATTACAACTCCAGTTTTGCACAGCCTTATTTCACTTGATTTATCATTTTCCAGTGCCAGTGCCTCTATTTTATGGGAAATAGAAGATCCTTGTTTTCTACAAGGCTTAAAGGCATTATATTTAGGAGGGATAGCAATGAAGCCACCTGAAATATCAAAAGTGATCCAAATGCTGAATTGTTCTCAGTTAGAGATTATCCACCTAAACCAGTTAAACATAACCGAGTCAGATAATCTTATTGAAGAGGTATGCCAATGGCAACAGCATGTACAAAGTCTTAACTTTCAAGGCAATATGTTCACAAGTGTTAAGGCAGGGGCTTTTGAAAATTGCACAAATTTAAAGTTTTTGAATATGTCATTTAACAGGTTGAAAAGCCTACCAATGACATCCTTTCAATCACTGAATTTGTTACATTTCATTTCTCTGTCAAACAACATATCCACTCCTGTACCAATTACTACTCCTAATGTATCATTATTAGAAAGCCTAGATCTTTGCTTTAACAAAATCCATAACATTTCCTCTGATGGCTTCAGACATTTAAATAATTTAAAGACCTTCTACATCAATGGAAACCACATCACTTCTGTCCATTCACATAACTTTGGTAATCTAAACAAACTACAAGAACTAAATCTAGGGCAAAATGGTTTAAGGACAATCAAGCAACCTTTCTCAGGAAGCTTAAATAAATTGGAAGTGTTGGTGCTAAGGCAAAATAAGTTGAATATTATAAAGAAAGGTGTTTTTAAGAATCTTTCTTCCCTTCGGTTTCTTAATCTGGCAGACAATCAGATTGCTGCAATAGAATCAGGAGCTTTTGAAGGTCTGAGCAATCTACAGACTCTTATTCTCGGACACAACAAGATCACTGAACATACTTTTCATGAAGAGACTTTTCAAGGGGCAAGCTCTTTAACAGACCTTGATCTTTTTAATAATTATATTAGCTATGAATCCTCAGATGTGCTTACCAACCCACCCTTTAAACTTCTGAGGTCTTTAAACAAACTAAAGATAAACAGCCAGGGTCATGATGGACTTAAGAATTTTCCAGTAAATCTTTTAGAGGGTTTGGAGTCCCTTGTACAGATCCATGCAGGCAATTTGGCAATCTCTTCTTTAGAACCAATGACATTTAGCTTTACTCCTACTCTTCAAGAGCTTGATTTGAGCAACAATAAACTTAATTCAATAAGCAGTATGTTATTTGGGCCTGTATCAAGACTGAAAGAATTGCACCTGAATAGAAATGGGCTAAATTCTCTCAGTTTTTTTCTCCATGCCAACCTTTCAAGACTGACTCTCTTCAGAGCAACTGGAAATCTGATAAGTGTTATCACTGAAGAGCAAATAAACACTTTAACTTCCCTTCTTTTCCTAGATCTCAGGCAAAATCCTTTCACCTGTACATGTAGTAACCAAATGTTCCTCCAGTGGTCATTACAGAATCCTAAAACTCAGGTGCTCCATTTCTGTCAGTACACTTGTGCTTTCCCACAAAAACATAGGGGAGACCAACTGTGGACTTTTAAAACATCTTCTTGCTTTATTGATTGTGAGTTTATCCTGTATATTGCAAACACAACAGCAGTTCTTTCACTTATGCTTGTCTGCTTCTTTTATCAATGGAAATTGCACATGATCTATATGTTTCATCTATTACTTGCTTACTATGTTGACAAGAAGCAAAAAAGAAAGGGGCAAGATATGGGATTTGATTATGATGCATTTCTTTCCTACAACACCCATGATGAAAAGTGGGTGATGAATTACCTACTTCCAGTGCTGGAAAGCCAATATTGTTGGAAACTTTGTTTGCATCACCGAGACTTTAAACCAGGACAGCCCATCATTGAAAACATTGTAGACAGTATCTACGCTAGCAGGAAGACCATTTGTATAATAAGTCGCCACTATCTGGAAAGCGAGTGGTGCTCCAAGGAGATACAGGTAGCAAGCTTTCGCATCTTCGATGACCATAAGGATGTCCTGGTTCTTATTTTCCTGGAAGACATTCCTACTGAATATCTCTCCCCCTATCACAGAATGAGAAAACTGCTAAAGACAAAAACTTACCTCAGATGGCCCCAGGATGAGCAGGAAATTCCATTGTTTTGGCACAAGCTCAATATGGCTATGAAGACAGGAGATGGAAAAGAGGATGAAAATTCAGTTTTGGCTGTATTTGTTCCTAATGAAATTCCTCATTGAGTATAGCTACAGTATGTTTAATCAACACATCTCCTGTCTGCTATTTGTCATTGGGCCAATTGTTTCTTATGAAAATTTCCCCCCTTCATTGAGAAATAGTAAAAAACAGAACTTTAAGAAAAGTTTGTTTTCTTCATGCTTTCATGTTGAGCTTTTCATATTGATCTGTTGCTTTAATATGTATATCTGTGAACGGGAAATGTTACATCTAAAAACTAAACTTACAACCTGTTCCTAGGCATCTTTATCTAGAAATTAGTCCCACTGTGTTCAATGGGTTTTATTCCCATGAAATGTTAAATACAATTGGAGTTTTCCTGTTTTCAGCAGATTTACTGGGTGTAAATTTTATTAAAGTCAATGGCATTTACTTCTTCATCAAATAATTTTACTGAACATCTACAACAAGAGACAATACAATCCTATACTCATCTGAATTTGGGGGGAATTGGACTACAGCTAGAGAGATACAAAATAGAAAATAACAGCTAAAATGGGAATAATTATGATATCTAATTAGATGTTGAGAATTCAAGTATAAAATCATCATTATTTCTGTCCCAGAATATATTAAGGGTAATAGACAACATAGATTTAAGCTTGTAGACTCACTTGAATTTCTTTTAAATGTATACTGAGAAATAAATAGAAACCATCAATATAGTTGTCTTGGAGGAGAATTTGTTCAGGAGTTTTGAATATAATATTGATAATTATTCAGACCTATTTCTAATTTGAATTTATTAAATCAACAGAAAATTAATATTTTCAAAATATTAAATTAATATCTGCAATGCGTATGCCATCTCCATGTATGATCCCTTTCTTCAAAGAACAAAGTTGTCTGTAATGGTAATAAAGCTGTTAAATGTTGGTCAAGAGACTTTAAAGCATGTTTTTAAAAGTAAAAATGGGGTTAAACAGTGTGTTTGTGAGGTAAATTTCTCCAGCATCTTGCTACTTATTCACATATTTTGTATTTCTCTAAACTTCGTAATCTGTGTTGTTTTGAAATGATAAAATTGGCCAAGTGGAATCTTATGCAAATCATATGTAAATCATATTCCAATATGTTTTTTGGATGACTTAAAAACAATGTGAATCTTTAATTATTCTAATGCTGTATATAAAAGTGTTGTGCTGTTTCTTTTTGCATGCTTCATTCTGTTATCTTGCTTTTCTCTAGCCATACATTTATTTAATGGAAATATTCTTACAGTTTAGAGCTATAATTTGGGTGTTCATTCTGAAACTCTCAAGAGCAATTTAGTTGTCCTCATGACTCATTTTCTTGTAAACATGTACACACATAGACCTAGTTACATCTAAGGAAAGATGGATGGAAGCAAAATGGATTGTTTCTTACTGAGGATTATTAAGTATCTTATAGTTCCTGCTACAAGGAGCAGAGAAGAGAGAAGGGTAACAGATAACCAATTATTGATATTCCATGCCTGGTGCTATTCATAAGGAGGCTGGAGAACAGATAAGCACGCCATTTTTCTGTCAAATGGAGTACAATTAGTTGCAACTCAGTATTTTGTTTGGAAATACACCCACCTGTCCATAAAGAAGGCTAATAATAGCATCAGAGGGAGGTTCATGGTGGCATTACATGGGATGGTGAGGAACAAGCTTGCCAGTTTTCTTCTGTGACCAATTCCACCTCCCATGATAGTCACTTTATGATTAAGTAATCTGTTCCATGTGCATGAAAGCCATTTTGTGAGAGTTCTCATTACATGCTCCCAAATTCCAATGTGCCCCTCAACCCCAAAAGGTTGGCCTACTGAAGTGCAGGAAAAGAGAGGTGGGTGGAACTGTAAGCAATGAAGGAACACCTTTACCATTGCAATTTATCTAGCTGATTCTGTCATAATTCAGCTACCTCCAATTCTCTCCTGTACTTTAACAGGTTGATTTGACTCTGAACAACACAAAAACTTTGCTTTAACGACAGACACAAATGCAGAAGAGAATCATGATGTAATTTTAGAGAAAGAGATAAATTTATAAGTGTACTTGTAACTGCTGCTGCTGCTGATTGAAAGCCACTTCTTTGTATTTTTTTAAACTAGAATTTCTGAATGTGCTAGGTACTCTGATTAGCATATATATATTTTATGGAGATTTCCGATCTGCATGTGTTTCTTTTTCATTTGGCAATGCGGTAAATGGCCACCTTAAATTTAACCCACATTGTGCTAGGTCATTATTTGCTGAATATGCCACTATTGACTGCTTCACACAACATGTTAAACCATAAACTACAGCTGACAAACCAAAATATCTAGACCCACACAATGCTCTAAACCAAAGTCTACCAGACTTGGTTTAGTGAGATACATAAATTGGGACATACCACCTGAACCAGTTCATAAAATGTGTGTGACCAAGAGTAAATGAAAAGCAATAAAAAAGAGAAATTCCACATTTTCTCACGTCTTATGGCGGTCTCCAAACTTTCCCCATGTCAGTTCATTACTGATTCATTAATTATTCTGAAATGTGATTATAACTCTACATACAGGCTTGTTGTTGTTCAGTCGTTAAGTCATGTCTGACTCTTCGTGACCCCATGAACCGTATTGCACCAGGCCTTCCTGTCCTATACAGGCTTGTATGACATATAAAATTTGGGTTTCTCTTACATTGTGTCTTTAATTCCTCAGAAATTACTGTAGTTCTCAATCTCATTTTTATGATTTATTCTGCTGTTATTACTGCTTTTCATACTCAGATATTACTTGAATTTTAACAACTATTTGTATTTTTGAAAACAATATAGTATATTCAGTTACTTAAAATTAATGAAATATTGAACATTGTCATGTTTTTTAATTCCCTACTTGTACTCTATTTTCCCTTTCCCATTTTTTCTTTATTTTTTCCTTTTCCTTAAAAAATTTAATAAAAACATAATGAAAAAATAATAATTCCGAGATGAATATGATCCTCAAGCAAGAGCCTCAATATATGTAAAGGTTTAAATTTTTTAGCTTACTTAGAAAAGATACTCATTTTGAATTAACACACATTTCCAACTCTGAGTAATATTGCCTTAATAAAATAAGCAAAGTCACGTGATTTTTCTTTGAGAAGGTTTTAGCAGCTTTATAGAAGGGACAGTAAGAAGGTTTTTTTAGTGATAGCAACTGTATACAGGATCAACATTAAGATTTAAACAATAATGCAGGTATCCATTAGGTGGCAGTATTATTATAGAATATTGTAAATCTAGAGCAGGAATGTGGGCCTTTTGCTCTTCCACACCATATATGGTCTACTTGGAGGCCAATAGATGGGAGACCTGTTTTTCCTGATTCTCCAAGTAGATATGAGTCAAGTTACAACAGCTTCCAAACAGCCCAAATCTCATAAAGAGCATTCATAAAAGAGAGATAGGGAGTGCTTTATGTGCTTTTTAGTTATTGATGATACATAATGATCCAAGGAATACTACAAACAAATTAACACCAAATATCTTCTGATTTAATCATGATTTTTTTTTTTTTATTAGAAACATCAACCATCCCTGAAACCTTTTTCAGATAACTCTTCACAGATATAACTGATTCTTGTGTCAGCAGTATTTTGCAACTTAAGGGAGGGTTAGTACGGGTGTGAGGCAGAAGAAGGCTCAGACATACAGGAATAAAGAACTAAAAAGCAGGCAATTTTCTGAACTACCAAAGAACGCTGTAAGAAAATAGCTTTGGAGAATAAGAGCAAACTTTTCAGAAAAAAAATAAGCAACATGGTGTGAACAAATATATCAGGTTCACAAAGCACTGCTAAATTAGAGCAGCTTCTTTACAGTCATCCATAGGAATGCATGAAAAGCATCTGCAGAAAGAAATTGTTGCATACCTATTGCAAGGGAAATCCTAAAAGGCCAGGAGCTGATCAAGAAGGGGAAGGGGATTTAATTATACTGGTCTGGATGTGCCAAACTGTAGAATGCTGTCTTAATATGTGCTAACAAAGTCAAGAGGGAAAACATCACTTCTTATGTTCAGTGCCCTCAAAGATAGTAGTGAATTAGAGATGCTAAATATAACTTGATGTGGGTGTGTTTTTAAAGCAACTAAAGTAAGACATTCATTTACTAATGAATTTTCTGTGCAATCCTATGCATCTCTATTTACAAGCAGGCTCTGAATTCAAAGGGTCTTGCTTCCAGATAAATGTGCAGACAATTTCAACCTGAGCTTCTTTGATTAAGCAGTTGACTTAACCAAGCACGCAGAGGAAAAATATATAAATGTTTATGGGAAGCAAATAAGGGAGTTTATATCTATATCTATATCTATATCTATATCTATATCTATATCTATATCTATATATCTATATCATGTATGTATACATACATACATACATACACACACACAAACACATACACACACATACCATATCTGACAAAACAAAAACAAAAGTAGCCCCTTCCACAAACATAGATGTGCTTCATTACATACACGCTCATCTCTCTGAATGATGCCCTGCATACCAATATTGGTAAACAGAATTCTGGAAAAGAACATTTTATTAAAATGATTGTTTAGATTGCTGGCAAAAAGATATGGCAAATTAAAATATCTACTTAATAATTTCTTTGTGTTTTTTTGTTAATGGTATTTAGTGCTTAGTTTAAATTATTTTTAAAAAGTGGCTTTTCACTTACAGGTTTATTCAAAAATATTTAACTCAGCAGTTGCTGCTTCACACAGCTAGATGGTTAAGAAATAATTACTGACTTTGGCCTTCTGCACATAACTGGTTAGCAGCTCTCAAGGGCACAACTTTATTCATCTGCAAGGGGACGGGTACAACTGTGAGCATGGGGAAGTAATCTTGATCAGTATGGCTGGAAGAATTCTTCTCTGTTTTGTATTTGCTGCTGAGACAGTTTGCTCGTATTCTCATCTTTTTGATGCCAAACAAGAACAGCAAACTCACCACTCCAAATAAAGAACTTCTATGCAAATATGATCCTCTTTGTGTGATAAATTCCTCCTGGATTTCTGAACAAATTGTGTCTTAACAAATTGTGTCTTAACAAATGGTTCAGTTGTATAGGACAGGTTTCCCCAAACTTAGATTCTTCAGAGGTTTTGCTTGTGTGCTGCTGACTGGGACAATACCAGGAAAAAATAAGGATGAGGGCAGGAAATCTTTCCTATTCAGGAAAGATGCTGACTCCATATAAACACTACATAATTTCTGCTTTTCTATTATTTCACAGAGACATTATTTTGAAAACCTTTTATAAACTATTTTGAAATTCTCTTGGAACTATAAAATGGGCTATAGATATCTATCTAGATACCTGCATATGTCTTCCCAAGAAGCTTGTGAAGAGCTCAAAGCCTTAGTAAATATCCATTAAGTACAGAGAGGGGGTCTTTGAGAGGACCTCAAGATATGTCATCAAATCTTGGTTTAGGGGAAAAGATATGGACCTGGCACCACAGATCGTGTACATCTTTTTTCAAAAGATTTTTTTTTAAGTCCTGCAATGCCTGCACATGTATCTTTTCACCCAAAGCATCAGAGGAAAAAAATAGAAAAATCAGACAGTGACCACCACCACACCAAAAACTGCCTTACAAGAAAAGATTAAATAGATTCCCCTTTTTGCCACTCCTCAGATCAAATTTGCAATCCCTAGTACCTACATTTTCTCTTCTAAATGTCAGGAGATTTTAACTTTAGTTACAACTGAGTAGAGCATTTTTGATACAGGTCAAGAACTAGATTGAGGCCAATTGCTTTTAAAAACTTGCAGTTGATGCAAATTGTTTGTGCTGTGTACTATATATTGTACAATTATGTATTGCTTCATTAACCAGATGCTTCCTGTTTCTTGTGTTATGAGAAACAGAGAAAAGCAGAAGGACAAAGTAACAAAACCAGGAGCTTTTTTCTTATTCTAGAACCACAGTAAATGAGAGGAAAATGAGGAAAATTCACTACAATGAATTGAACATAATTTTCTTTGCTTATAATACAAAAAAAGCTGAGAGTATGTATAGATAAATCATGGGTCAGTAAAGTAAAACAAAATGTGTATTTTGTTGAGGTGTTCCTACTAGAGGACAGAAGCCTTACTATAAAATGTGTGAACTCATAGGATGCTTTGTTCAGCTCAATCCATAAACTTACATTATTTACAACTAAGCGTGGAAAAGGTTGTTAAAAATAATTGGAGAAGTTCAATTCATCTAGGTCGTTGGTATAAATGTCAGCATGGATACAAAGAAATAAAGATGTCATATATATCAAATTTATATATAGAAAAGAACAACATTTGTATATTTCCCACCTCTTTATTCCTGATAAGGAAGTCTGCTTGACTCTGCAGATTTAGACATAACTATAATTCAAATCTATGTGTTTAAATGTGGATAATATTTTCCAGCACCCATTTGGAAAAAAGAAGCTATGAGAACGTTTGCAGGATTACACTGCTAAATTTACCCAATTGGAGAAGTTGCATCACCCTTTTCTGGGGATAAAACAAGTGCCACCTTGGGATAGTAAGATCAATCACTATAGAAGATGTTTGTCCCTTTGGACAGTCCTTAGGATGGCTTATCTCACTTGCCACCATGAGAGAAGATGTGGATTTTACAGATGAGGAATTTCTTCTTTTGCTGGTTCCATTGAATTGTTACTTGGTGGTATAGGATGTATTAAGGACATAATGAAAGTGTGGGGAATGGTCTGGGAGCAAACATTAGAGCAGTAATGAATGGGAGCAGATATGGTAGGAGGCTGCAACTTGACCATTACAAAGAAAAAAGAGTTGGCTTGTAGTTGGCTTCTCCTACTTTCAGGTTGCAGTCTAATCAAGGAATTCTAGATGAGAACAATAGTAGACTTGCCAACTTAAAAGTGCTCAACACCAGGCCAGTTCCTAGTAAAATCCCCTTATACAGAATTTAATCCTGGATGAAAGCCTTGACCTAGCATGTATTACAGGGACTTGACTGAGAGTAGAGGGGGTAGTTAATATTTTCCTGTCCCCTGGGATACTCTGTGTTGCAGCAGGCCAAGGTTGGGGGGCAGGGAGGTGTTACAGCTGTGGTTTATAGGAATTACATTTCACTGGCCAGAAGCTCTATTGAAAATCTGCCAATGTAGAATGCTTGTTGCTGTATTTGGGTGGCCAGAACATGTATGGGTTCTGTTAGTGTACTGTCCATCCCACTAAACAACACTCTCTCTTCCTTAGCTAGCCAAGGTAATCTCTCACAACCCTAGATTTCTTGTCCTGGGAGATTCATTGTCCATACCATAGTTGTTGAATTAGGAGTGGTTCCAAAGTTCATCTGATATGATGACCATAGATCTATAGTAATTGGTATCTGGCTGCGTGCATGCAGCAGGACATCTGCTGAATTTGGTATTCCGGCTGGTGATGGTGTTCTTGATGGAAGAGCTCTCTGATGTCATGCCCAGATTGCTTTCTGACCAGTTTTAGACTGCAGTTGCCGTAAGTATCTGCAGAAATGATGAGTTAGCTAACCTAAGTGCTTGATGGATCTGGAAGTTTTTTGAATGCATTTGGGGAGCTTCCAATCTGTTGTTAATACTGCTGAAGCTCTAGTTGATCTGTGGAATGTAGAAGTGGACTGGTCACTTGGCACTATCACTTCTAACCACATTCTTCCTTCCAGTAGAGCTCAATCATCAGTTTCTTGGTTTACCAAGCTGATAAGAGTGATGAAGTAGATGGGCAGAGGGTTGGAATGCAAATGGAGGAACTCTCACAGTGAATTGGTTTGAACACAAAATAGCTCCTTTCTTCATGTGGCTTGAAATCATACTGTGCAGTAGTACTCTTCTGCTCTTCTGCTTCCACTGCACCTGTACAAACAGGTCAGTGATGTTATACCACACTGGTCTATTCTCTATCAAGATGCTGGGAGAAGGGAGAAATTGACTATGAGCGTTTTTTGTTATTCTTTGTGCACGAAGTTGGTATGATTCACCTTAATTTGGACTCCAATATTGAGGTAGGCCTTAGGGAAGTAAGCCTGATAACCGCCTGTCAGGTTTAAGTGACTTCCTTTTAACTTGCAGAGCTTGAGATAGACAGTGTGTGTGGAGAAATGAGGACTGCTACTTATTTACTTGGTCCTTGCCCTTGTTGGCTGATTAAATCAGCCCAGCTGAGACTGACCCATAGTTAAGGGAGGTGATCAATGTTTCTCTGAGTGCAGGATGTATTCCTATGTACTACTAGTCATAAAAAACCCAACACCCTTTATTTAAAAAGCCATCCCTTACCCAGAAAACCTAATTATAGTCCAATCTCAAATATTCTGTTTTGAGACAAGGTGATTGAGAATGCAGTGGCCTCACAGGCTGCAGACTGCAGCTGGATAAAATTGATTTTCTCGATCTATTTCAATTGGGGTTTCATCTGGGATATGGTACTGAGGCTGATTTGGTCTGCCATATGCTGGAAACTGGATGATGGAATGCAACCCTGCTAGTTCTCCTGGACCACTCAGTATGTTTTAATACCATCAATCATAGTATCTTTGGAGGCACTGTTTTGCTGTGGTTCTAATCCCTCCTGTAAAGTCATACCCAAAAAGTAATGCTAGAACTACAATTTCTAGGTCAGCGACTTAGGCTTTGATCAGGTTTCTATTTTATCCCTACAGCTTTTAACATATACCATATTTTTCTGTTAATAAGATGCCCCCATGTATAAGACGCCCCCCACTTTTCCAACCCAAAATTAAGAAATCAGTATTTTAAAGATAAAGCAGCACACATTTTTATTTAGTAATTAGGTAACATTTACATGATACACTCAGTGGGAGCAGGTCCAAACTGTCTCTCTGCAGCTCTATTTCCATGCTCTTTTGCATAACTGATTACATTGTTTGAATTTTGAAGAGTAAGACATTCGCTTATTTTTTTATTTTCCGACATCTTTATGGGCTCAGAATGCTCTGACATTACCAGTCCCTGTCACATCTGCACACTGCCTACACGCTCTCCACCTCCAACGGGATGTGTTCCAATTGGTTTGTTCAGCATCAGCTGACATCAATTACATAAGGCTCGTGATTGGAGGAAGTCTGTTTGCAGAGACAAGCTATTGGCAGTTTCACTTGTGATTGGAGGCTCGTGATTGGAGGAAGCCTGTTCGCAGAGACAAAGTATGGGCAGTTTCGCAACCGCACGGTTCTCTCCTCGGCTTACTTCCTTGCATAAGATGCCCTTCAACTTTTAGTGTAACAATTTTAGAAAAAAGTATTGTCTTATAGATGGAAAAATATGGTAACTGAAAACTTCTGGGAGAGGTCATCTCGAGCTTTGGAGTTAGGTGCCATCAGTACACTTATGACATTCAGTTCTACTGCTCCTTACCCTCTAATTCCAAGGAAGCAATCAGTATGGCTGAATGCTGCCTAATCTCAATAATGGGCTGGATCAGAGAGAACAAGCTGAAATTAAATCCAGATAAGATGGAGGTGCTGTTAATAAGGAAAAATCTGGACTCAGGGACTGAGATGAAGATTTGCAGTTTGGCGTGTTTTTTGTTCCCTAACTTGCACTTGCAAATGCCACCATGGCAAGGAGCACATTTGTAAACCACAACACAGCAACAGTTATCTATACTATGGTTGCAACCTACCTGGACTACTGCAATGTGCTGTATATGGGGACATCCTTGAAAGTGTACAGAACTTGAAAATGGTACAAAATGCAGCAGCTAGGCTGCTGATTGGTGCAGTGAATAGGGAATCGTATGGTTCCTGTCCTGAAATATTTGCACTGGCTATCAGTTGCCTATTGGATACTGTTCACAGTTTTAGTAGACTTAGAAAGCCCTAAACAGTGTAGCGTCTCCCTGTAAGAGTGCTTCTCCCATTACGAACCAGCCCAACTACTCATATCAGCAGGAGCAGCCATTCACTGTCAGAGTTTCATCTATTTATTATATAGGAAAAGACCTCCTATGTGGCATCCAGACCATGAAAACATGGCTCCCACTCTACAAGCATTTAGGTAGTTGGCAAAGCACATCTTTCTATCAAGCCTTTAATTGCTGATTGTTTATTAAGATTTTAATTGCTTTGTTTCTATTTTGTATTTTCTTTACAGTCAAGTTGCCCTGATTGTTAAACAGATAAATCTGGCAAGAAATTAACAATAAATAAAATTCTTCATAAAGCAATGCTGCATGTTATTTTTTTTTCTAATATCCTACATGACAATCTTCCTCCTCTTATTTTGTACCACCTTTTCTCATCTCCATTCTTCCCATACATCACTGCAAGTCCAATCTGAAAGGTTAAACTAGAATTGCTTGATACAGGTTATGTTGTAATGCAAGAATATGTTGACAGCAACTCTTGATACAAAATGTTTATTCATCTCTAGTTTGACTGTGAAGGTGGTTCTATCCCCTAATCCCTCAAAAACACTTTGAGGAAAATCTATGATGGTCTGCACTGACACTGACCTATCAGGGAACTAAAATCAGTGTCCTGTTCCAAGTTGTCACAGATCCTGCAGCAGCAACAAAACCCATCCATTCCCTGCTAAAAGAAAGAAAGGCAAATTATTTGTACTCTAGCCCATACAAACCCTTCCTTTATATTGTGTTTATTTGTCTACCTATATGCACAATAATCCAAGTAATTCCTCTGAGGGGGAGCAGAAAAGCTGTCAAACAATATTTCCCCTTGAAAATTTGGTTAGTGTGGCTTTAGCCCAGGATGCGGGATAAGCAAAAGTAGGGAATCACCATAGAGTTGCGGTATCTCAAAAACAAACGACCTTCCCAGCAGTTTCAAACAATTGGCTGAGTTGTAGAAGAGGAATGACATTATGGAACCACAGCCAATCCTGGAGCAATGAAGACATTTGGGAACTGACTTCAGCTCCTAGAATGAATCTTCTTGTGGAGAAAGGATAATTTCCCATTTCATTTTTCGAGATTTTCCACTTTCTTGTGCTACCCTATCAGAACTGCAAAAATCTGAGAGTTATTTCTTTGGTACCATCTAGAGGTTGACCAGATTTTTGCAGCTATGCATATGGTAGCTCTATACTTTCATCTTAAATTTTTTTAAAAAATATGCTCACTATTCATGTTACCAAAACATTAGGAATTAAGTAAATTGAAAGTGGATTAAGTTGCACATCCAGAATGTAAGATTTTGTTTTATTGAGAGGAAAAATAAAAATGAAACTAAACACAAAAAACATTTCAGCTATTTTTGCCACGGGTGCATATTTGATAACATGGGACAAATTAAGAAAAAAAAATTAAATGTACCTCAATAAGCTTTGCAAGGAATATAAATTTATAATACCAAAATAACTTCAAGCAGTTTGAAGTATAGCGTCACAGAAATACCAATGATTAAATAGAAGCATTAGAATTAAGATGTCTTTGTTGTTTTGTTGCTTAGCTTTACTCTGTAGAACTGCTTTGAAAATCTTTTGCTAGTAGCATCTATCTATCTTCCCTGTGGCAGCCCTTTAAGTATTGGAAAGACCACTATCATGTCTCCCCTTAGGCTTCTCTTCCTTAGACTAAACTTACCCAGTCCTTTTAACTGTTCTTCACAGGATTTTGCACCATCCTTGTTGCTCTTCTCTGCATTCTTTCCTCACTGATTCTGCACATTGTGTTACCTGCTGCATGCTATATGCATCATGTAGTCTTCTTGATTCTGTTATAGGCATTTGTTTTACGGTACTGATAACTCACCCCAATCCCAAAGGATTCTGGGTAGCATAAAACCAGCCATTATGGTTGCAAACCTTGGTTTATGTTATCTATGCCCAGCCATGCATGGCTCATTCTCTATAGTTAAACAATCCATGGCTTAGTCACACACTCATGTCCAGTCCCAGCCACTACAAACCCACAGGGGCGTGGCTCTTTCATACATCCTCCTCACCTGACCGAGCTTCCAGTATGCCTTATCCAGAATGGTGACCTTCCAGACCGGCTTACCCAGATCTGGTCTATCCTTCCACTCTAGCAGGCTGAAAATCCCCTCCCGCAAGATGTTAAGGGGAAAGGAAGCAGGCCTCCTTGAGGGCAGCCACCTTATTTTGGAACAGTTTGCTCCACCCCAGGTTAGGATGGGGTGTTCTTTCCTGAGAAAGGAGATAAAAACATTGCTTTTCCAACAGGCCTTTGGGCCAAAGGGTACAATTCGATTGGAAGCAGCTGATCCAGGGAATATTTTCCTTAGTTCAGAGACCACATGCTTTATTCTGTTCATTTTTACTGTTTTATTGTTCATGTTTTTATTTTATTGATAGCCACATAAAATCTTAGGGAGAATTATTTATATATGTATAAATATATATGTATAAATAAATATTGCATTATTCCAGGAATCATAAGGGATGTATCCAAACAGTGCTGTAAAATCCATTTATTTTAGAAAATTTCCTAACAGCTTTCAATCCATTATTAATTTACCCCCTCCTTTTGAACAGAAAACAATGATCGCATCTTGTACCTTGAGGAAGGAGCAGTGATTAATCTTTGCTGAATTAATACAAAATATTCGTACAGTAAGTTTCATTCCTTTCTCTATGAAATAGCGTAGTTCTCCCATTTCTGGATTACAGTTTTGTATACCCGTCTACCTGAAAAAAAGTGTTGATGAACATATGAGGCCAGTATATAAACACTATACAACTGACAGAGTTAGGGTACAAGTGGGCTTAATCTAGTTTAACAGTATACTACACTCACCCGAGTCTTGACATATTCCTAAAGCCTCTTCGCTTCGGAAAGCGCATGCGCATAGCCGGCCTTTTTGTACTTGAACGATAAAGTAACAAACCTTTTTTGCATGTGTGGAACGATGGTAACTGCGTAATTCTAATTCCCTAAAACGGAGGGCGGGGTTTCTCCGCTTCAAAGAACAAGTCTGCCGCCTTTTGCGCATGCGCATGTTTTGAACCAGCCTCGCCCTGCTAAGGCGTTAAGATCACGCACACTTCCTGCTTGTCCTCTTTTCCTCCCTTTGGGAGACGCATGCGCAGGCTGGTGTTCTCCCCAGTTTCCCAGAGTACTCAGCGCGGTGAAGAAGCGTCGGTCGCGGGCTGGAGGCATTTTGTGTCCTGGATATCGGCAGCGAGAAAGAAAGCGAGCGAGCGACAGACAGACAAGATGGCGGCGGCCGAGTGAAGCGCCAGTTGGTGGCGGCGGACGGACGGACTCGCTCGGCCTTTCTTTTCCCTCCCTCCCTCCCTCCCCTGACCCGAGAGCGCCTGTTCCTGAGAAGGGGAAAAGCGCGCTGACAGCCGGGAAAGTGCGTGGGACGTCCACCATCCAGAGAGGCCTAGCGCGAGCAAAGCCGCCCGGACCAAAGCCCTTCCCTCTTCGCCCTCCCCTGTCCCGTCCCTGGCCGTGGTCGAGCAGGAGCTCCCCGAAGAAGAACTCGCGGGCTCTCAGCGTAGGAATAACCCCCTTCCCCCGTCCCCTCCGTCGCCATGGCAAGCAGCAGCGGCTCCAAGGCCGAGTTCATTGTCGGGAACAAATACAAGCTGGTGCGGAAGATTGGTTCGGGCTCCTTCGGGGACATATACTTGGCCATCAATATCACCAATGGGGAGGTAAGGGCCGGCGGGTGCCCGGGCCTTTCCTTTTCCCTCCTTCGACGTCCGCTGCCTCGCCAGTAGATAGAGGTCGCGTTCACTCAGACGGGCTCTCACGTGTGCGCCGGATCCGGCCGGGTGTCCGTTGCATGGGAAGGGTGGGGGGAGCTGTTCCTCTCAAGTGGAGGCGCTCAGAGTTATTCCAGGTCGCATTTTATTTTGAGGTCTGATCACCTTCCTTTCTGTAATTAGGCTGAGTGTGCTTGGAGAGTGCTGTCGGACTTAATTCCCGTGGTTTAATTTTGCATTTTGGCAATGTTTAAAGCAAATGCAGGTACTTCTGCCAAATAGGAACTTAAATTATGTGGGCAGAGGATAAAAACTAAGATAATGTGGATGCGTGGGATTGCAGTGTTTGATTCAAAGGATTGGGAAATGCCCCCTTTCACATAAAATGTCCACATTTTGTGTAAAGTAGTGATGTATGAAGTAAATAGTGCTGTATAAGTGCTTTCATTATTTTCTGGGAACCAGTGAAAATACTCTTGTAAAAAGATTGCACTCTTTTTTTTCCATGTAGTCACACTGATCTTGTCCAAAAAGTAGGACATGATTTAAAAATATGGCAGAATAACTTTAGGTGCCTGAAAGCATTCTTTTCAAGAATGGATTTCTGTACAATTATTGTGTAGAATATGTTCACAAAGGTTGCTTATCCTGAGGATAAATGATTTTTCCTATCCTCAGTTTTTGTGAAGCAGAAACCCTCTTAATCAGTAGGACTGTTGACCCATGTCTCCTTTTCCACTGTAGGAAGTAGCTGTGAAGTTAGAGTCACAGAAGGCCAGGCATCCCCAGCTGTTATATGAAAGCAAACTATACAAGATTCTGCAAGGGGGAGTTGGCATCCCTCACATAAGGTAAGAACCATAGCTTTAGGCAGGTAGAATATTTACTATCACTTTTCTCTCAAAGGATCAGTTTATTTTGTTCTGCATTAGAGGAAGTGTTATATGTTACTGAGTGTTGTGATAAACTACACATATAAAAGAAGTTGAGGGCTCCTTTTCTTTTGGCTGCTTCATATGCCCCCAAGTTTCACATGAATTCTCTGATCATTCTCTGAAATACAAGGGGTAGCTGGCAACTCCTGGGATGTACCAATGGAAATGGCTGCTCTCTTTTGTGTTTTTGTTCCAACATGTCTTCCTCCTTTGCTCAGAAAATGGCGGATGTCAGTACTTGAACATTCCTGAGAAGTAGGGAATGTTGTTTCTTTCTATTCCCTTCTAATATTAATGTAATATTCAGGAAAAAAATTGGGCTTGTGAGGACCAGGGAGAGGAGATACGTGGAAGCCCCTTTCTGTTACTGAGAACACATACATCACTGAACTAATTATACACTCTTGCTGAAGCAGCTGCTTTCTTTTTGCTCTTTGAAGCTCAGCACTTTTCTGGAATTTTATGGTGAGTTATATTTGAATGCTTGATTTTGGAAATGGGAAAATTTAGTATCTAGACAAGACAGGAAATGCATTAAAGATTCAAGGAATATTTTCATATAAAAACACTTTATAACATCTAAAAGTTCTACAACAACTGTTGATATGTGCCATAGATATCTGAAAAGAAATGTTTAGTGTTAGTATTGAATATTGCTAGTATTAAATTACAGCATGGAAGTATGCAGATTGTTAAACTGCAAATTTACTTTTTAAAAATCTTTGTGGAAGAGCTCTTCTGTTTCTCTTATAGATATTGCACTGTGTTATCTGCCATTTATACCTAAGCTTTTGTTTGTGCTGGCAAAAGTTGATTTTTAAAGTTACTACTTATAGTTATTCTGAATTAATTTTCTATGTATAAATAACTTTTGTCATTTTAAACTACAACAATAGGAAATGATGTCTTTGCTATGAGAGGAGGCTGTATAATTGTGAAATTCATAAACTGCAAGGAAGTATTATGACATAAAGCTGCGTCTTTTACAGAATGGATATGGGATTATTTGATGACGCATTTACATGAAGCAACTACTCCCTCCCTTATCCCAGCTGTAATTAACACTATTTAATTGTGATGATAAAATTGTGTGTATTGTGTAATAGATTTTTCTGTTCTGTCTTTTGTTTTTAACTTTGACAAAATGCTCTGTTCAGGCTTGTCCTGTGTTAGGCATACTTATCATATACAGTTGGGTGATTTTGCTTAAAAATCAGTTTGGAGTTGCAGTACAGAGTTTACAAGAAACAGTGCAGAGGCATTTAAACCATTTAGATATCCTGAATTTTTTATGTGTGGTACATAATTTAAGGCAATTGATATTTAAGTGCTTATATAAGTAAAATTAATAGAATGAAATAGAGTACACTCTGTATATCATATACAAAATATGCTTTGGTTAATTTAATACTTTTCATGTTTTCATTAATAAATTTTCTGGAACAAAGCATTACTTTTGAGAAAGGATGTACAAAATAGTTTAGACTCAGAACACATTTGTTCACTAAGTTGTGGTTCAAACACAAAACAAAACATGGCTGTTTTGAGTGGAAAATGTCTTGCCATTTAGAATGGAGTGTTATACTTTGAATTTTCCTTTCTAGGCTGGTAGAGCAGGAAGGACCTGTTGTGCCCCTATTACTATTGGCTTAGACTGGGTAGGGTGATTTGGAGGTGAAGTTTTTGAACAAAGCAACAGGCATTTTAAGGAACTTATTTGTCCAACTGCCTAGCATGGAAACCACTGCTTTTTTTGGGTAAAGATTCCTGTAGGGAAGTTGGACTTCTGTAGCTTTGTTACATGTGTAACCTCCTTTAGAAAAGCAGGTGGAATGTAAATGCAAAAAGTATTAGTATAATATAGGTTTGATTGGCCCACTGATTTGTGTAGCTGTTTGAACATAGGCTCAAAAATATAGTTTTTGTTTATGACAGCATTTTAAAAAGCAAAAGGGGAAGCTCTGGTTAATTGGCTTGCTGATCTTTTATCTTCATCATTACACTCTGTAGTCTCTTTTGCCTCTTTGTGGTGATTTCAAATGTTTTTAAAAATGCGAAATACTGTTTGATGTGATGTGCACTCTGTTTATGCTCTTGTGCAATATTGATTTAGTAAGTGGTGCATTTTGCTATAAAGGGATGTTCAAACTTGTAGATTTGACTGTTTGCTGTTCTGTCCCCTTTAACTATTCAAGCGTAAAAACAAGAGTTCCTTTGCTCAGCAAGTATGTGTATATGACTTCATGATTATATTTATTTTTTGAGTGCTTCTGAGGATATAAATGCAATTTACTTTTAAGGTGCACGTGTTGGCAACCAGGCAGAGCAGTTTGTATGTGTGTATGTTTCTCAGGGTGGGGCCTCTTTACTGGCCAGCAGTTCCCTCCCTCCCTCTAATGTTCTAGTTCTACCTGGTAGAAACTGCAGTTGTTTTTGTTTTTGTTGTTTGTTTTATCAGCTTGCCAGGTGCTGGGAAGTAAAAGGAGGTAATCTGTAGGTGAACCTTTAAATAGTGGAGTGGAAGAATGTTCCTGATTTTGGGGGTGTGGGTAGGTTTAGGTATACACAATTTAGATTAAGAAGGGGGTTATTTTGAAGCAAACCCAATTTGGGTTACTGGAGTAGCCTTCATTTTCTGCATGAATTTCCTCCTGCCTTGGAGGAGATAATTGATTTGAAGAGGGATTTGATGTGGGAGATTAAGGTCTATGATGATGGTGGTTACTTTTAGCATTTGTCCTGCTTGGTTGCAGGGTCCACTTGGTCGCTCTGTGTTTGTTCACATGACGAAGCCATCAGTGCATGAGTAGATGAAGGGTTTGCTTTTCTGCCAGCTTGTCACAGAGCTGGTGCTGTTTGGGGACTGCGAGAGAGTGTCCAGCCCAAGGTCACCCAGCTGGTTTTTGTGCCTAAGGGAAGAATAGAATTTGGATCTCCACTCCTAATCCAGGTCTTAACCACTATTGGCTCTCCGAGTAAGGTCTGTGGTGTTTTTGCTTTTAAAGAGAGGGAGACTGGTAATTACTCTTTACATTCCTTTCTTTAAGCATCTTCCAAAGACAAGAAGGATGCACTTGTACTTGAATTCTTGGAAGGCAGCATAGAAGGAGGATGAAACAAATACTTCCATAATGGGAATTTTCGAAAAATTGTTAAATATTTCTCTGCCAATTTTTCTGCAAGCTGGCTTGCTGATAGCACTCAATATGAACTGCTACTTTATCTAGTCTTGTGATCCTGAGGTGAAAAGAAGGGAGCTGGAGACTTTTTTTTTGAGTTCCTATTATTTCATATGGCTGAAACAGTCAAAGTAAAATATGGGATGGTTTGATGAAATACAGTACTTAAACTAGTTCTAGCTTTGTTTTGTCAGATCACTTCAATTGATCAGTAAGGATGAGATACTGTTTTAAGTACTTCTAGTCTTAAATGTAGGTGAGATTTTGCCTTAATGTTTATGTCATGATAACCTGAGAATATCCAGTTACTTAGGGGGATACATAGCATTGAGTTACCCAAGACTAAATTTGAATATTGTTATCATTTTGTCTATCTTTTAAATGCTTCTTGAATTAATGTTTAGTTACATTTACTGAGTGGATTTATACTTTACAAGAAGATAAAGCCATTTTTTGTGAGTGTTGGTTAATATAAAATTGTGGTTTATAAAACTTGGTTTGTGGCATAGCATGATATAAGGACTCCGCCACTCTGGCTTATTTAATAAACTATGGCTAAAGAAATCTAACCTTTTTCAGACATGTGAATCAAGTTATGGTAGACCTGATTATTCAGTTCAGGCATGGAGAAAGAAAAACCTATTGTGATTTGGTGTAATGTGCAAAATGACAAGGCATTGTTTCAGTTAGCTGGTATACATAGTTAGCATTTGATGAGTTTCAAGTGCTTTGATTTGTTATTAAGTTTATACTGCCAAGCAGTTGTTTGTTGTTCTGCTTCTAGAAGCTACTAAGTTAGATGCCTAGAGGAAGGAAAATGAAAGTAAATTATGATTTGTTGGTACACTTGGAGTTTCTGTGGGTTGTACAACCTAGTGTAAATAACATCCATATGAATTTATACTGTTTCCCTGTGTACCCAGTGTAACATTTTCTTGAGATTCTAAGCTTATTAGTGTCGACAGCTTGAAGATTAATGATAATTTATGGTTAAGTATGCAGATAATTATTGGATGAATGTGCATAAATCATTGTTATATTACTACTAAATTCTGAAAATATTTTTGTTAACCAACATTGGTTAGTTTCTAGTTCTGTTTGCTAATTCTGTGTTTTGACTATATATTGCTTTTCATTCATTTTTGTAAGATGATTTGGAGGGCTTTATGCAGCTGTAATTAGAATACAGATAAGAAAGCATTTATTTGTGTTTGAGCTGAAAGTGGTAACATTATTGAAGAGAGTACACTGAAGATAGAATAGCAAAATTCTGCTCCTTCAGTGATGCTAATAATTTTGCATTGTCAGTTACTTGTATATAGAGAAATGAAACAGCAGAGGTCTGTTCTATAGCACTGACAGTTTTTCCAGAATGTTATGCATATAATTGGCAAATTGTATTGTTCATAAACAAGTTTGCAATTGAAGTATATTGTCTAAAATTGTATTCCAGTGAAAGCCTGAAAATACAATTTCTAGCCCTAAATTGTACCACATGTGATTCCTTCCACATCTGTATTGTGAATAAAGGAGTTCACTTGAGTGCAGTTACTGAAATAATCTGTGTGACATCAGGATAGAACTGCATTGTCATTGCTTTCTAAGCACCAACATTTTCTATTAGAACATTTATCAGTTAATGAGAAATGAGCATTCTTGATGACCACAGGATGTCAGAGTTGGCACATGGGGAATGAAAAATAGAATGGATGGGATATATACCGGAACATCCTGGAATGACTAGCTGGAACTCTGAATAGAACCTCTCTCCGTAATGCAACATTTCGTTGCAGAACTTAATGTTCTGATCCCTGTTTAACTTGGTGCATCTTGTGTGTTTGTCACAAACTTGAATTCAGAAAACAACAGATGAACTCATATCTTTGAAAGCTTTTCTGAAAGCTTTTTCTTGAATTATTATTCTGAGGCTTTGAAAATTGTTTTTGCCATAGCTCAGGAACCAGCAGTTTGGATAGAGGAAATACTAGTGCTGTAGGCTAAACTGAGAAGTCAATCTCCCCTCTCCCCCAAAGATAACATTGGGAAACCAATTTCATATAGTTGCCAAAAAGACTGAATAGACCTGTGTACACTAGGAGTGAATTAACCAAGAGAATTAAGAATGCATACTTAATAAGGAAAGTTTACCTTTTCATTTTATTAAGTACTCGCTGTTTAGTGAAACACAGGTGAAATATTTTTGCACAAATGTCAAATGCACATTTCTTGTTTAGACTGTTATAATTTTAGCTAATAAGAAAAGGCTGGAATTTAAATCTAAAAACAAGATTGTACATTGTTGAGAAAGTGACCTTTCTAAAAGTTTTGACTGATTTTGTATAACAAAGGGTGTTAACTTGTGCAAAAAGTGAGAGAGATCCATCCACTACTAGTGACTAATAATTTTGTGACAAAATGATAGGCATTTATACCTAAATAAAAATGAGTTGTGATAAATATGCTGATGGGAAGATGTACAATTGTCCATTTGTCTATTATACAGATTAATCAAGCCTATTACCATTGTCTGATGATAATTTTGATTAAATATTTGGGCTGTAAAGAAAGTTTTAAATTGGAAAATGCTGAAATAAAATTATCATAAGTGGCAATCCTTTGCATGACTAGAAATAAGTAAATTTGATTGAATATTAGGAGGCTTCCAGAATTATCTTTTTGTCTATGTACTACTAGCATAAGGGACAAGGACAGTGTGCTACCCAACATATATTTTATCATTTGTAATTTATAAATATTTAATTGTAAGTGATTAAAAGAAGGATGGGTAGCTGTTGCCTTCAAGATAACAGCCTTTGGGGATAGAATGTTCTTGGCCAAAAAGATAGTCACAGTAGTGCTTCTCACATGCCACAAAGCCCCGGGCCTTAACATAGAAGAGTAAATGATCTTGCTAGTACAGGTCCAGTTTTAAATCCTTAATCTGAAATACCAGGTTGGGTAGTTGTTGCAACCAGCCTCTGTTTTCTCAAATGTGTCTGTGGTCCTACTCTCAGCATTACAGATGGACATTGCATTAGAGTTGATTGCTCAGTGGAGGAAATAGGAGTAGGGCTGCTGCAGTCTGCTGACCTTGCACTTCTTCATTCAGCACTGGGATCACATGTTATAGAAAGAAAATCATCCCAGATACAGTGGAACCTTGGGTTACGAATGCTTCTGTTAACGAACTTTTCGGGTTACGACCAGCTCCGGCTGCAAAATTTTGCTTCAGTTTGCGAACTCCGCCTCGGGGTACAAACAGGATACACGGCCATTTTCCCTCCCGTGACATGGTCCGCGGCCATTTTCCGCCCCTGACACGTCCGCGGCCATTTTTCCGCCCCTGGCACGTGGTCTGCGGCCATTTTTCCGCCCCTGGCACTTGGTCTGCGGCCATTTTTCCGCCCCTGACACGTGGTCTGCGGCCATTTTCCGCTCCTGACACGTAGTCCGCGGCCATTTTCCGCCCCTGACACGTGGTCCGCGGCCATTTTCTGCCCCGACACGTGGTCCGCGGCCATTTTTCCGCCCCTGACACATGGTCCGCGGCCATTTTTCCACCCCTGACATGTAGTCTGCGGCCATTTTCCGCCCCTGACACGTGGTCGTAGGGAGGGGGACTCTCCCTTCAAGCAATAGCCGCCTCCCTGTCCTCCATGCCAGAACGGATTAACAGAATATACATTGAACCTTATGGGGAAATTTGCTTCGGGTTGCGACCAATTCAGGCTGCGACCAGAGTCACGGAACGAATTAAGTTCGTAACCCGAGGTACTACTGTACTGTAATTCCTGCATCTTGTATGCTTCTGAAGATGCTTGGAGAACATATTAAAGTTGATGCTAGGGCAGTTTCTAAAGCTTTTAAGTACATTACTATGCATGACTTCTGCATCTTTTCTGTCCACACAGCCATGAATGGACCACTGAAAAGAGGTAGATGAACTACCTCTATGGGAGCTTACTATTCATATAATTACTTGAATAAAGAGACTATGTATTGGCAAATTAATTATCTTTTCTATATGTATTTGTTTCATATAGCATGGTTATTAACTTCTACCCCTTTTGCCAGCAAAATTATCAAATTGATAGAGTTACTGTTGTGAGATTCTACATGAACTAAATCCAGTCTTAGGCAAGATTAGAGAGTGCCAGTGTGGTGTAGTGGTTAAGGCATCAGGCTAGAAACCGGCAGACCATACATTCCAGTCCCGCCTTAGGGACGAAGCCGGCTGAGTGACCTTGGGCCAGTCACTCTCTCTCAGACCTAGGAAGGAGGCAATGGCCAACCACTTCTGAAAAACCTTGCCAAGAAAACTGCAGGGACTAGTCTGAACAGTCGCCAGAAGTCAACACTGACTTGAAGGCACAAAAGAAACAATCCAGTCTTACATAGCTATGCTTCCCTCTAACTCTCCATTCTTTTCCAGTGTAGTCTCAGATCAGTTTTAGAGCATATTTGGATGTCTGTGTAGAAGTATCCATTTTGCTTGCACATTGGGATTCAGCCATTATTTATGGAACAAATTAAATACTAAACTGGCAGACTGGCAGAGATTTTCCTCTTGTCCAGTCCTTTGCTAGCTGCATGCAAAACTTGAATGTGTTCATTCCCAGAAAGCACAGAATCATAGAACAAGAAAGGACCATTAAGATGATTGAAACCAGCCTTTGTCCAGGAGTGCAAATCAGATCATCCCCACATCAAACCCCAGTCTAGCTTTTGCTTGCACATCCAGTGAAAGTGCAACTACCACCTCCCTGACTTATTGGCATTGTTTTTGAATTACTGTTACTGTTAGGAAAATTTTCCTAACATTCAACTATAATTTGCTTTCATGTAACTTAAATATATTTTCCTGCATTTTTGGATGATAGAGAACAGGTCTTAGCTATCTTCAGCTCCTCAGTCGTACAACTAAATATTCCTAGTTCCTTCAATTTCTCTTTACAGTACTTAGTTACTAGTTTCTTGATTATCATCATTTTTTATTCTCCTAGCTTCTTCCAGTTTCTCTGAATCCTCCTTCACTGTTATACCCAGAACTAGACACAGTAGTGTGGAGCCTGACCAATACAGAATAGAGTGGGACTATCAATCCTGTTGAATGTATCCTAAGATTGCATTTGCTTTTTCTGTAGCTGCATCCTACTGCTTCAATTTTCAGTCAGTTACTACTTCAAGATCTTTTTTAAAGAATTACTGTTAAGCCACATATCCCACATCCTACACGTTTTTCATATTCATAACTTTGTACTTCTATTTAACTATTTTTATTCTGCTTTTGTTGGTCCATTTCTGTAACATAAAAATATGTTTGAATTTTATTTCTGCCTTCTACCTATCATTCTTTTGTGTTCACTGCAACTCTTTATTTAAGTCATAAATCAACATGTTGAAGATTACAGGCCCCAAACTGTATGTTGTGGCAGTCTGATTGAGATCTTACTCCAGTTTAATAAGGAATCATTGATTAGCATTCTTAGAATCCAATTTTGTGTCAGCTATGTACTCGCTTAGTTGTCAGCCCATTAGCAACACTTAACTAGCCTGCTAATCAGAATGTTATGGGGTACTTTATTCAGATGCTTTGCTGAAATCAAAATATCTACAGCATTTCCAGAGTCTTCCAAGGAATTTAGCTGATCAAAAATGTCATATGGTTAATCTGGCAAAAGAAATCCATGCTGATTTCTGGAAATTATATCATTGTTTTTGTGGTACTTAGAGATGGATTTCCAAGATTTCTAGAATCTTTCTGGGTATGAAGGTCAGAATGTAATTCCTTGGATGTTCCCTTTTCACCTTTTTGAAGATTGGGACATGTCAGCTCTTTGAAGAAGGCAAGTTCAGGAAACTGGAGTTGCCATGAGTGTTGGAATGTACTCAAATGCGATTAGGGTATTGCAACAGAATTATGAAAGCTTCTCTACTTCAACTTATACCTGATCCAATTAAGGCAGAGTTGTCTTGAGTTTCTCGTGCTTTCTACTTTCCCAGGACTCAGCCATATTTTCTGTATTGGTTCAGCATTCCCCTCCTTCTATAAGTCAGTCCCACATTCTTTCACATTACCTTCTCTGTCTTGTGCACAGCAGTGTGCCCAGCAGCTCACCAAGGTCAGTGGACAAGTCTGAATATGGTAGGGAAATTTAGATGAAACTGGAATGTCCCCTCCTCTTCCCCCCCCCCCAAATTGTGGAGAGAGCAAAGTAACAGAAACAAGGAGTTAGCAAGTCCAGGGGCAGTTCAGGGAGGCAAGGTTTACATCAATATTTTGGGTGAAACTGGCATTGCCATTTCCCAGAATCATTCCATATTGGGGTAACTTGCCCAGAGAATTAAATATCCAGGCTTTCCTTTCCTGCATTTAGGAGCCAAAATAAACTCTACCTTGTATTCTTATTCCCCATCTATGAGAACTGGTGGGGAAGAGAAAGGTACTAAACATAAAGGACAGGGAGATCCTTCTTGCGCAAGGGAAGAATGTGAAAAACTGGAAATATCTTTATTGAGGTGGGCAGTTACAAATGGAAGACCACTAGATTGAACTGACCTATGACAAGGAAGCAGCCAATAAACGTTGAGTTTAGTTTCTAGGATGAACAGGTAGAAGATAAAAACTTAATGGAATGCCACACAAAATTTCCCACAGCAGTTATCTGCTATACATTTGTAAGCACCCTTGGCCAAATCTAACTGTTCTTTTAAGAAGAGCTGTGCTGCTTTCTTTTCAAAAAAAAGATCAGAAGCTCATTTATGGTCAATATACTTAGAGAAAATTGGTATAAGAGGTTCTGTTTATGATATATTGCCTCAGTATTGATTGCTAAAAAGACAATTCATTCTCTAAAAATAGTTGGGAATACAATAATTAGCTTGGATCTTTTTTCATATTTGGTGACAATATTGTAAAGCCCGACAATTCTGGAAAATGGTTTACAATAGAATGAAACAAATTTTAGAGGTCAGCCTGCTATTATTTAATTAAATATTACTGAACTTTATAATCCCACAAAGTATACTTAATTGATTTTGGACATAATAACAGCAGCTAGAATTCTCTGTGCTTATCAGTAGAAATTAAAAGCAATTCCTTCTGTAGAAGAATGGCAAACGAAGTTGTGGGAGTATACGTTCAATGTCAAACCAACCTTTACATTTTAAAAACCTGATACAGAATTTAATACAATACAGACACCATTTTTGGATCATAATCTTATAAACGGGCTCATAATGACATTCAAAACTTTCTATCATCAGATTACATTTTTTTAAATGATCTGTTAAATTTGCCAAATGTTCTAGATTGGGTAGAAAGTACTGCAAGTAAGAAAGTATCTCGGTTTATCGTAAGTTGAGCTTTCTGGCCACAGTTGTTACCTATTGCATAATATATGCATGTATGTATACATGCATGTATGTATGTATATATGGCATTTCGAAACCTTTTAATTTTATAATGCCTATAATTTTTTTTTTATTCCTTCCATGTTTTTTCTTTCTTGTAAAATTTATAAATTTGTTGGGAAAGGAAACAGAGACTTGAGGAACTGTAGAGGTAGGAGTTTCAGAGAGCAAACATTGGGGATTATAGCCATGAACTCTTTGAAAGGGAGACATGCTGAACAAACAATACAGAGAGTTGTATCCAAATTCTGCAAACATAAGAAATACAACAATGAAAAAAAATGTTCCAACATAGTGTTAGTCTTTTCTACCCATTTGATTATGGGTGGTGAGATGATGACAAATATGAGTATTCAGCAAGTGGAAGAGGGCTTTCCAGAACTTGAAAATTGAGGACTGCAGTCTGAGATCACATGATTGACTGAACCCCTACTGGTAGTCCTCACTTACTGATCACTCATTCAATGACCATTCAAAGTTATGACAGTGCTGAAAAAAATAACTTTATGGCCAATTTACGACCTTCACAGCATCCCTCAGTCACATGATTGCCATTATAGTCAATACGTGTTGTCCTGTACCTGACCTGTGTTTTTTTCTTTTTCCCCACTTGTAGAGCAGAGAGATTGAAGAGGAAGGCATTGCAAGAGAGTAAGGTGTTTGCTCTTCTACACATTGAAAGTAATGCTATCATGCTGGCAGTGGGAAAGGGTCAGGCAAAGGAGAGCTTACCTACAGAAATTGCTTGCTTTTTTTCCTCCCCCACTCCCCACAGAGCAGAGAGGTTGGAAAGGAAGAGATGTCAGGAGAGTAAGCTGTTTGTGTAGCGCACCTGTGGCTCCTTGTCCCAGGCTGCTGGCTCAGTCGCATTGCTTTTGATGTGTACAAGACAGTAAGCAGGCATCCAAGCATTCCAATGGGTGTGGGAGTAGTTAGGACACAAGCAAAAGCTGAAGGTATGAAACTGAGTAGTCTTGTCTCTTTCCAGCCAGAAACCACAGTTGTGGTCACGTGATTTCCTACTTAGCACTTGTTTCACAGCAGAGTTGCTGGTCCCAATTAGGGTGGTTAAGGGGGAACTATCTGTATACCAAAAAATGTGGTCTAGAAAGGCTTTTGCAGTGTCTACAGCAGATGTTACCCCTTACATGGAAGAAAATCAGCCATCTTGCTAAACAGGTCCACTTGCACATTGGGGAATATCAGTAATGTAATCCAGGAATTTGTGGTCCTGCAAGAGAGTGGAGTGGTTGAAACTGTTCAGCTTAGCAATGGTGTCCTTGGCCCAGAAATGGTATCCTTGGCCCAGTAACAGACACGACAGGTTGACAGGTCTTTAAAATCTGCTCTCACCTTTGGCCACCAGAACTGTGGAGTAAAAGATGGAGCATTTTGAACAGTCCCCCCATATCCTGCAGTCTTACTGTCATGGCGAAGTTTCAATACGTCTTTCTGAGAGGAAGAGGAACATATAAATGACCACTGTGAAACCTTCAATCACAGAGAAAGGAGAAGAATCAATCTCTAGGGCTCCCTAGAAGTCATCCATCTGAACCCTGATGAGCGGGTCTTGTCGCAAGTGAATCCAGTTCAACAACTCTACTGTCTGCCACGCTGCCACTAGCTTCTCTAGAGTTCCCTTTGCTGGAGGCGGGGAGAAATTTTATTTCAAAATCATGGTGGGAGAACAGGCAGGGAATATTAAATTCAGGCTTGTGATAGGGCATCTGGTAGTTTATTTGGTGAGTTAGGAATATCGGTGATGTGAAAAATTACGCCCATCTGAAATTATGCTGATATGGGTCTGGTCTTCTGTAGATGCTCCAAATTCTTGTGATCTGTCTGCAGCTATCCTGGATGGGTTGCTTCCTCTGTGAAATGTCTCCTTTGTTGAAACGTTGCTTTTATTGCCAGCAACGCTTTGAAAATATAGTTCCATTCAGCCAGAAGGAGTTTCAAGTAGAAGGTGCAAGATAAGTCTTCCTCTATATTCCACCAAAACCTGAAGGAGAATAGCTCCCAAAACAGAATTCAAGGCATCAGTTTATAGACAAATGGGATGAAAAGAAATTCTCCAAGCCCTGGAAGGTGGCTTGCTCTTTAGTTGATCACTCATTGGCATTGTTTTTTCAGAAGTTGAGTTAGCAGCTGTGCACTCTCTACAAAATCTTCTGTAAAAGTTGACAAAGCCCAGAAAATACTGCAAATCTTTTAATTTTTCTAGGTGCCTGTCGTGTGTGGATTGAATTTTTTTCAGGCTATATCTGTACACCTTTGTAGAAATAATGATACCACAAATAGTCTAATGAAGATCAAAAGCAGATTTTTCAAATTTAATACAGAGTTTGTTCTTGCATAGATGCTATGACACATTCCTGACATACATAGAATGTAGAGAAGGGTTCTGAAAAAACTCAAAGTATCCATACAAACTACTAAATCTTTGTCCGGCATATCTGTGAATATTTCATTTATGAATCTGGAGAAGACAAATTTCTTCATAGAACAGCGTTTACTTTCCCCGGTTTCATCCATTTTCTAGGATTTCTCTGTGATAATCCACAACAATTCAGCCAAACCAGCGAGTCCTGTTAGTACCATAAGATACAATTCAACTAGCCATGATGATTTAAAGTTAAAGTAACAATGTATTCTAGAAATTTAGAAACTACTGCAATAACTGCTGGTACTTTAGAAATTGAGGATCTTGTTTGTATCTAAGTATTTAGATATCCAATTAATATCCCATTCTCTCTTCCAATTTTTCTTCACAGTAGTAATCCTATAGTATAGGTTGGTCTGAAAAATTGATTGTCCTGAAGTCATCCTGACTGTCCTGAATTTCTGGCTGAGGATGGACTTGAACCTGCATATCCCCAGTGTTTTTATATCGTAACCATATTTTTTTTAAAAATTCCATAGCAAACAACAACAGAAGCAGCAATTAACCAAAAATTGCAGCCTTCGTGCAGTTTTTATTTATCGAAACAAAATGTTATTGTGATCAGTTTTTCTATACAGGTAGTCCTCGAGTTATGACCATTTGTTCAGCGACCGTTCAAAGTTGCAATGGTGCTGAATGAAGGAACTTACAACCAGTCCTCAAAATTCTAGCGGTTGCAGCATCACATTTTGGTCATGTGAACAAAATTCAAGCTCTTGGCAAGTAGCTCGCACTTATGACTGGTTGCTGTGTCCCATGGTCACGTGATCACTATTTGCAACCTTCCCTGCCAGCTTCCCACAAGCAAAGTCAATGGGGAAGCTGGCAGGGAAGGTTGCAAGTTGTTGGAGTAAGTCTCCCCCACCCTACTGCCCCCTCAGCCTCCCTGCGCTCACACATACCCCGTATTTTTCCCGGCCTCCCTGCACATGCACACACTTGCACCCTCTTTCCTCAACCTCCCTGCACTTGCACACACGCACCCTCCTTCCCTGGCCTTCCTGAGCTTACACTGCAACAACCCCCTCCCCCCTCCCCAATGGCACGTGTGGCCTGTGCCGGGTGTCCCCCATCTCCCTGCGGCATCTCCACCCTCCTTATCTGGGACCCCTTCCACTCCCTGCTTAACGACCCGAGTGTCTTGGGTTACGACAACAGCTGGGGCTGCCTGGATTGCTGTCACTAAGTGATATGGTCATGTGATATTGTGCTTTACAACCGCATTGCTTAGCGACAGCAATCCCAGTCCCAGTTGCAGTCAGAACTTAAGGACTACCTGTAAGCTGGGGTGAGAAGCAATCCTACCTATTTGTATGGCTATTGGCCAAAAGGAGCAAAGGCTTCTTTCAAGATCTCGTTCTATAAAGTGGAACACTCCAAATACTTTGAGCTTTGTTCCACTATTAAAATGTTAGGAAATACTCTCTAGTGGTGATATTCAGAAAGCAAAATATTTTCTGAGCTCAAAACAAAATGCTTCAAGAGAACATTTCAGATGAAGCTATTTTATTTTGAGCTCAGAAAATATTTTGTGTTTTCTGAATACCACCACTAGAGAGTATTTCCTAACATTTTTTTCCATCATAACTATCACAAAGATTTGTACAATCCGTCTTTAAGATTATTCAGCGTGCAGTTGCCCAGTGCTGTGTGAGAAGCACCATGTGACTATTCCCCTATAGAACTTTACATTTATAAGAGTATTATAATTATTAAATGCTTAATAGAGTTCTGCAAATGATGTAAAATGGCACTTTAAATACTATTCCAATCCCAAAATATGGTATAAAATGGTGACTGGGTTCAAAAATGCATCTTTATAATGCTGAGAAATATAGAGTGGCTGTGCACCTGAAATTCTAGAGCAGATAGTGGTTAATAATTGCAACTGCAGAGTTCTAAATGGACTGTTACAGTAATGGAGAATCTGTGAACATCTTGACATTATTGGGCTCAAGTCCCAGCATCCTAACATTAGCCTTCATAATTAGCAGTTTAATTGTTTAAATGCTGATTTGGGGAAGCTGAACCATCTACTTGGTGTAAATATTCTAAACGATGTATTTTATTGGTAGATAATGATCTAGAATAGATCAAATATATGTTGCGTTTAGGGAGAGATTTTCAGCGTTTTATTTAATTGACAGCAAATTGATGCACTTGAATGTAAGTGTAGTTAAGTCATACCTTGTTTTTTATTAGATGATAAAATAATGAAATATGTCAGAAATTAAATGTAAAACAAAGAACATGAATGAAAATATAGTCTTTGAAATTTGAAAAAAATTGAAAAACTTTGCCCTGAGACATTGAAGAGCTGCTGCCAGTCAAAATAGATGTTTAGTGTTTTCTATTTTTGTGAAATAGACAGTTTTCATTTTCTTCTTGAGCACTTCCAATGGTAAACATGTTGTTACAGTGCCAGCTTTATCGAAATTTTAAGGGTGTCTGTTGGCCAAAAGAGCAGGTACCTTTGGATACCTAACTAGATGTGTAAAAAACCTGGTGTAATATTAGTAAGCCCCTTGTATTTCACATTGTCAACTTTATTCCAGAAGAAGGAATAGTACAAAACCTTTTGTTGAGATAATATAACGTGAGCATCTACCATAATCAGAAATTTGTCTTTGAAACTGCTCTATAGTCGTTGGATAGAGAATGTATTCTTTGCTGTGGTTTAACTTCAGGGTTTTGAAAAGCTATTAGTAAACCTGGATATTGGGTTAAGCTTTGTATTAAAACGGAATTTTTCAAGATGCATCTTTAATTTAATTAATTAATTAAACAACCCTAGCTGCATAACTGCATAATACTTATATAATGTATCCTTAGATGCTATTTTAATTTTTTTTAATTAAAAGCTGTTTTTGAAAGGTCAGTAGTTTTTGATTTCTTTATTTTCATGACTTTCAGAGAACTGAAAGTTGATGTAAACAGAAACAGTTTTTCTATGTCACATATTTGCTTATTACTTTTTTAGTGTGCGTTTCCAAACACAGATTAATTACATGCAGATACATGTACCTGCTCATGGTGATAAACAGTGTTATCCAGAGCACAGAAAAGGAATAAAAAATAGTAAGCAAAAAGAAATTAAAGGAACCTGATAAGAAAAAAAAAACATAACTAAAAGCAATGTATATTATATGTCTCCATACTTTCCAGTCCCTACAATCTTCTTTGTTTCCACCACTTCCATGCAGTGCTTTTGTACATTGCCTTTTCTTCTTTAAATCACTTACCTCTATCTGGGGGGATCCCATCAACCCCATCCAGTCACGGCTTTCTCAGTCTCTCAACCTGCCTTTCAACCAGGTGAGTTTTCCTTTATATATTGGTTTTACAATTTGATTCTGATTCATTCTCTATGACCAAATCACCTCAACATACTACTTTCATAGTGGTCACTCATTTTTTCTGTAGTCTGCATTCATCCATCACTAATTCATTCTTAACTCTCTGTTCTACCACACATGCTTACTTGAGTTGCCAATTTATTTATTTATATTTATTTATAAATCAAATTTATATCACCGCCCAGCTCCCCCACAAGGAGGGACTCTGGACGGTTCACAACCAAACAGTTAAAACCAATAAAAACATAAATAGTACAGCATAAATACAATTATTAATTATGATAAAATCCAAGTGATAGTGGTATTGTTGCAGCCTGGGGCCAGATAATATTGGTCAGGTAGGACTAGGGAACCAGCCATCCCCAAAACTGACCATTCCCATCCCCAACCCATGCATAATAACAAAACCAGGTCTTCAGTTTCTTTCTGAAGTCTTAAGAGGGAGCGGGCCAACCTCACTTCTGGGGGGAGAGTGTTCCAAAGGGCAGGGGCTACCGCAGAGAAGGCTCGCCTCCTGGACCCCGTCAGGTGAAATTCTCTTGCAGACGGGGTCCGTAGCATGCCCTCTCTGCATGACCGGGTGGGACGGGTTGATGTGATGGGGATGAGACGGTCCTTCAGATACCCTGGACCCATGCCATGTAGGGCTTTAAAGGTAATAACCAGCACCTTGAGTTCCTATGTACTCAGTTTATTTTTCTCCTATATACCCAATTCTCATTTCCATGTCACAGAGTGAGCTGAAGCCATTTTTGCTTGTTTTGACTAATATTCATTCCTGGCAACAAATCACATGCTACCCCTTACCTTTCTGTCAGCATTTGCATGTCTTAAAATTTCTTCATCAGTTTTCCCATCTTTAGTAAACATTGCATCAAGGTATGTAAATTCATTTACTTCCTCTAGGTTTTCATGATATATCCGTATTGCAATCGTTCATTTCCTTCTTAAACACAATTAGCTTGCCCTTTGATACATTACTTTTCAGATCCTTGCTGTCCATTGCATCACAAAATCTGTATAAAATTTGCTACAGATAATTTGGGTTCTCAGCCAATGACATGGCATCATCTGCATTCAAAATTGCATGCTCATTCATGTTACCAACCAATTTACTATCCTTTATATAAATAAATACATTAAAGCAGTGGTTCCCAGCTGGGGGCCATCTGGCCTCCTGGGGGCCCTAGGATATTTCAAGGGGGCCACAGGTAAAAACATGTAATGGGGCATGGCATGTGCCGAAGGGACCACAGTAAAGCAAAGTGTATTATACAACGAATACTGTCTTTATTATAAATAAAAACATATATTCTATTTACAAGCCAGGTGTGTAAATGGCAATCTTTTTCACTGATAATAGGACCTGAATAGGAGAGCCAGAGGAGAAAAACAAGGTCAGAAGGGGGCCATGGGCGAAATAAGGTTGAGAAATGCTGCATTAAACAACCAGTGTTGAACCATTTGCTAAGCATTACTTCCATAGCGAGCTGCTTTTATAGCATTCAACAACCAACCTTCAATCCCATTTTTGGACAAAGATTATGTATTCATTTTATTATATGCTTTCTCTAAATCAACAAATGTACAAACTATCTTAGATTTATACATTTCTCAGTGACCCGCTGAATAGCAAATGTATGCCTGATATGAAACCTTAACTGTACTTCACAAGTTGTGTTCATCACTATTTCCTGTACCCTTTCAATCAGAATCTTGCCAAATATCTTCCTAGGCATACTAAACAAGCTAATCCTATTGAATCTTTTCTACCTTTGTCACTCTTGCTACTTTTCCTTTTTGTATGGGGACAGTAACTCATTCTGAGACTTATCAGGCACAGATGCACACATGTACTCTAAAAGCAAATCACATCCATACTTTAACATTTCTTCAGTTATTCTGTTTACATTGTGTCTTTACCATTTTTCAGCATTTTCATAGCACTGATTGCTTTTTCATCCATTCTTTCTTGAGGACTACCATTTATAGCATTCATTTCTGTTCCACAATATATACAGTGTATACAGAAAAGGAATTTGAATTAGTATGAAAAGATTTTTGGGCTGTGCGCTTTTACAAATTGTAATTGCCTAATACTGTTTATTCATGGTTATTTGAAACATTTTGGGGAAGCAAAACCATAGTTTAAGTAGTGTTTTAAAATACTGCACTCATTCTAAATGAGAAAATACATTATTCTATGTTTTAAGATTTATAAAGGTTTCCCAAAGTTTGCAATTTTTTTTCCTATTAGAGGAAAGGTCCATTAAGGGAAATTTTCCACATTTAAAAAAAAAAATCACATTTTTGCCTCCATATTCCAGTCAGGTTGGCAATAGCATACCTATATATATATATTTTTTTAGAATCCATTTTTATTTCTGTGAAGTGATGTATGAATATAGTGGAAGGAGGAATAATTAGTAAGGATAGAAAGGTATGGAGGGGTATAATGAATTGTGTTGGTTTTAGTTATGTTTCCTTTTCTTTTTTAATTCCATGCCTCTAACTGACTTGGCTTATTGTTTCTGTGCTCTGCATAACGTTTTTTTACCCCAAAGAGATAAGTATGATGGATATGTATGTATCCATATATATATATATATATATATGGATACATACATATCCATCATACTTATCTCTTTGGGGTAAAAAAACGTTATATACATAACGAAAATACATATATATATGTATGTATGTATGTATGTACCCCTGTATTCATCATAATGCATAATAATTATCCCCATTTCTCAGAAAACTTTGCTTATACTTCCGTATAGTGCTACTTAAGTGGAACTATGCTGACTATCAGATTTTTTTTTTAAGACATGATAGCCAATGTTAGAGGTTGTTGTCTAGGCATATGAAAATAATTGTGGTGATCTTGCCAATAGATCAGAAATTTGACACTATTAATTGTGTGATTGAATTGCTTTCTTACTCATTTTAATTGCTTTTGCATTGCTATTCCTTAACCACTTACAGTAGTAGTGCACAGCTTCCATCAGCTTGAGGACCATACAACAGGATTTTCAACAGATGACTTTCTAGCTGCTTGTTCTGCCAGCAAAGGAGAACCCATCACTTCCTAAGTCAATTTGTTTTGTTATTGAAAACTTCTTGACAATAGGAGGAATATTCAATATGTTGTGGATTTTCATTGCAGTTTTCACTCTTTCTTTATCTGCCTTGTACAATAATAGAGAGCAGCTCTACTCCATTTTCTGTGTGACATCATATCAGATATTTCAAGACTTATTTTTCCCCTAATCTTAACCATTTGTTCCCACAAGTTTAAATGTGTAGTTGTTCCTTTTCTTTGTAAGTAGTCCCACATCATGACTTAGTTGCAGCAGATGTTTGTGTTACACGACTCTATGATAATTTTCCAAGTCTAGTAATTATTGAAGAAACACAAAAATAACTGAAAGTCTTGGGGTGAACATCTAAAGGCACTATTTATGTCATTATACATATATTGTAGCTTTTATGGTAGTTAAATAAACCAGCCTCCTGACTACAAAATATCTTATTGCTTATTTTGACATTGCCTTTAAAGTAGACTGAGATTCAAAATGAGATTATCCATAAACTAACTGAATTATCTGGATGATTGAGACTATAACATTGATGCAAGGTGCAGTATAATCATGCTACTCTGCCATATATACTTTTAGCATATATAAAACCATCAGTATTCTTGTCTTTTTCACTGCTTGCTTATGGGAGTAAATGCAAAAGCAGAACCAAACAAAAAGTAAGGAAAAGTCATTAGACTCCATGTACTAATAATTTTGATAAGTGCTAGACAGTGTGGATACTTGATATTGACCTATTGCATCATGTGACATTGGGAACCATTTCTTAAACTATAAACAACCATTATGGTTTTAAATGGGTTTTGAAAAATTAGTTTCTTCAAATTTTTAAGAAAGGGTATATTATTATTGAAGTCACCTTTAATAAATAAATAATGCTATTTAGTTCTATTTAGGTTAACACTACTAATGATTTCTGTTTCTTTGCAGGTGGTATGGTCAGGAAAAAGATTACAATGTTCTAGTCATGGATCTTCTTGGACCCAGTCTTGAAGATCTCTTCAACTTCTGTTCTCGGAGGTTCACAATGAAAACAGTACTTATGTTAGCAGACCAGGTATGTGAATTTCCAAATATTGCACTTGGGTGGGGATACTAAAGTTCCCTAAAATGTAGTTTTCTTTGTGTTTTCAAGTATGGCAGTATTACTGGCTTTATAATGTCTGCACTCCATTTAGTATTTTAGCCAGATAGAATGAAAAAAGAATAAAGCTAATGGGAGATTACCTGATGAATAGCACAAGATTTGTAGACCAAATCATGCAATAGTATTATCTCATACTTAACATTATTTGTAATCTTTATATTAAATCTTAAATTCAGAAAAAGAGTAGCTGCAATAAGTTCTACACTGTATACCTTCTGTGCCAAAATGCTTTGTGGCTATAACTGCCAAATGGTAGTTGGTAAATTGAAGCTAAGTAAAATTAGGAAAATTAACTGCAATTTTCATTCAATCCTTCAATGCAACATGTTTGTATAAAGATTCAAATCTGAAGTATGGGAACATAATGCAGAATTTAAAAGATATTGTTTCCTGCAATTACAGAAGATACCTGTTAAATACCAGTTTATTTCTAGAACTTGTTGCATAGATAATTTTTGCCAGCATTTAATGTGGGAATTACCACAGAAACCTAAGACTATTCCAAAATTAGCAATTTAAAATTCGTGTTTAGTAGGTATATTCATTCCAGGGATGGAGGGAAGGTATACTCCCAAAAATGTTTGGACCACCCCTGGAATGGCCAGATTAGCCTGATCCAGAGGAAGAACAGTTCCATTTTGTTTTCTATATCAGTAGTTTTTAGTGAAATAATGATTTAGAACAGAGATAGACAACATTACTCTGGGGCATGGTAATGATGCTATGAGGAGTGGAGCTGGAGTTTTCAGGCTGTTTCAAGGTTGTTTTTATTTAAGATGAATGGAATAATCCAGTCAGAAGTATGCTGCACTTTTTAAAAAGGCTCATTTTCTATCGGAAAATAAAATTGCTACAACGCTATCAAATTTAACCACATTATTTTGGAGGGTGGGGGAATGGAATAGTTGCATAGTTGGGAATGGGAGGGTGCATGCAGGCCACATATTGTCTGCCCCTAGTTTAGAAATTCTCCGGTAATTCCAAGGAAGTATATTCATCATTTGACAACGACATAGTTAAGAACAGAAATTTAGGTTCTGTTGATATAGAACTTTAAGTAGAATAGACGTGAATAACATATCACTTGGTTTTCTATGGTCAATAATATGAATACATGTTGTACATTTTAGTTCTATAGAATAAAAAGGATAGCACTTTTAGCATTATGTATTTTTTATATCCTGCTTTTCTACTCAAGCAGATATTCAAGAATGCTGACAAAAATTGTAAAAAAAAACAAAATCTGCAATCCAGAAAGTTAAAACATGTATGAAAATTAATAAATTAACAGTTAAAAGCCTAGCATAACAGATGTGCCAGTGGATCTTTTAAATGTATTCCATGAAGCAATATAGAAGACCCTCTTTCACATGTCAGATATTTAGATTTTTTACAGCTTCTTCAGAAGAGTCCATTCAGCAGATTTTATTGGAAAGACAGGATAATCGTCAGGCCCCTCAGGGCTTTAAAGATTAATGTCAAGAATGTGAATAACAGACATTTCTGGAGAACTGTGGTATTTTTCTGTTTCTTCTTTGGATCATACCAATTCTTCCATTCCAGATACAGTCTAGCCTTATTTTGTTAAGAACAGCACAAACTACTTCCAGTTCACTGGATTTACTTCAGGAAAACCACTATACCATACCATACCATATTGAGATTGGTATAATCCAAAGGAGCAACAGAATGTTCCAGTGTTCAGGGCTGCTTGAGTATTCCATTTTCCTAATGTAGGTTTTGGTCATATCTGACCAATAGCTTAAACTGCATCTAGTAAGCAAACAGCAACTAATACATGTCTTTCAATCCCAACATCACATGATCCCTGTACTTCGTACCATATAACAGCCCTGCTTGCTGTATTTTGTACCAGTTACAACTTGTGGGCAGTTTTCAAAGGTGGTCACATAAAAAAACACATTTCAGTGGTCATGATAGGATGTAACCAAAGCATGGATAATGAAAAAAATTCAAGAAGGGTCACAGTTGGCACAACAACCATAATTGTGTAAATGTGTTCTTGTAATGATCTGTGGGAATAACCTTGAGAGACGGGAGGAAAAGGCACAGCCTAGACAACTGTCATGCATGAGATATCTCAGCCCACAGAAGGAAAAGGGGAGGGCAAAGCATCTCAGAAGGGACCCTCCCTAGTTTTCTCGAAAGTAAAAGGGAGAGGAGAAGTGCTTTCAGGTTTGCAAGATTTTATTACTGTAACCTTACAATAAAGGTAGTGTTAGTATTCATGGTTTGTGTTTCTTGTCTGACTACCTCAAAGGGCTGATAGCTCTTCACCTCCAATTCTAAATCCAGTGTCACCTAAAGGATCAAGAAGAATTCTTAGATTATGCACTTTAAATGGGAGTGCAGCTCCATTTAAACAGACTGAATTTTAATCACTGAGTGCAGTTTTCTGTTTAACAACAGGATCTCTATCTTGTATTAATTTAATTTTGGCTTGTTCTCATTGACCACATTATTGAAATCAGGTATGATTCAAAGGTATAGAATGCTTCTTGGAATTGGTTGGTTAAGAAGCAATAGTTGGACTCCTTCCATTCAATTTCCAATATGAATAATCCACAATTTGTTGCCAAAGCAGCCTGATGCCATAGCCTTTGTATGTCCTGTAACTACATATTTTAGGCAAGAGTGAATCCCTCCTGCAATTTGGCATTGGGGTCTGCCCTGATTGATTAGCTAAACCAGGACAGGCAAGGTTTAGGTAAGCACAGATGCTTTGTTTACATCTTGAGATTTACAAACCACAAATAATTCAAAATAACAAAACATTTGCGGCAGTTGAGGGCCACAAAACGGATGGGATTACATTGCTCGTGTTCAGGAGGCAAGATTGTGGAGGGAGTTTTGGAAACTTGAATCTTCCATTTCAAAAGTGGAAGCTGCACTATTCATTTTCTGCAGTCATGATCAGAGAGGGCAAAAGAATCATAGGGTGTTTATCCTTGCTGTAGACCATGCTACTCTCCTACCCACCAGTCCTAACCTGCTGAATCCCTCTTCTCTCAGCTAACTCTTAATGATACATGCCAGGGTAGTGCTTTCAACCAGATTTAGTTCTGAATAATAAATGCTTAATCAACAACAGATCTGGCACTGAAGAGCTGGACTTTTACTTTAGAGGGGTTGTCTTCATTGTCACCTTGATCTCTTTGGGTAGATGGTAATCTGAAAAGAAGTTCAGACTCCAATACATGCAGTAAAGTTGCAGCTTCTTCCTATATATTTTCCTACTGGTTATTACTTTCAGTGTGTGTGCTTCCCAGGTCATTTCCAATTCTTAATTTTTCCTTCGTTTCCCTAACACAACTCATAATACAGTACTAGGCGCTGGTAGAATTAGAAGTCTGGTTACCGTCATTAAAAGCCCTGCCCCATCCCAGTTCCAACATGCTTTCACATTGAGCTAACCAGCCAACAACCTTGCCTCTACAGCAAGGTTCCTTTGAAACACCAGGCTCAGGAATCTGATACAATCCTAGACAGATGGCTTTTGCAGGGACACAGAGTAAAAATACTGACTCTGCAGGGAAAATGTTTTCCACAGGCAGCCATTAGGCTAGCATATAGCCACTCAGCCAGAAGTTGATGTCCACTGACCCTCCCTTTAATTTACCTGGGTAATATGGTAATCTTCTTAGGTTCCACTCTTGGGGATGTTGATGATAGCTCCATAAGATAGTGTTCATTTTCCCATTATCTGATATTCAAATGCATTAGTTTACAAAACATTGAGTAGTTTTATTAACTTGTTTAGGCTATTTGTAGGTAACAGAATTGATGCAAGTATTTTTAAATTATAGGGCAGGTTATTGCTGAAATATGTTGAAACCATACCTGAAATACTTTTAAACCTTGACCAATTTTCTTCTTGTTTACAGATGATCAGTAGAATTGAATATGTGCATACAAAGAATTTTATACACAGAGACATTAAACCAGATAACTTTCTAATGGGTATCGGGCGTCACTGTAATAAGGTTAGTTTAACACTTTTTTGCATGAAAAATTATGATAAAATACAGTTTATTGAAAAGTTGTGCTGCTTGAATTAGCTATCGATTAATAGTATTTATCAAGAGAAGAAACTTTCAATCCTACTGTTGCAGGCAGATATGACCTATGATCCCAGCCTTTGGTCAGAGCTTAATTATACGTATCAGTATGCTGTATAACCTATTCTTCATTGCATACCCAAGTTCATTGTATTAAAATATTCCATTGATTATTCAAAATCATTGAATTACAGTAGCACAGCTTGCCATAAACTGTGATTTTGTATTGTTTGCTGCATTTACTAGCATGGTGGATCCTTGACTTCCAGTTATCTAGATTTTAAATTGGGTATAATCAATTTATAAAGAAACATTGGTTTGTAATAATATAGCTCTGTTTATTTAACTGCTTCCTGTGCATTCACAAGCTTGTGAAAGTTCAGAATGCAGTTTATGGGTAGGTATAGATTAACATTTGCTTACTGAAATTATTGTTAATATTTTACTGGATTTTAAGTGTGGGTAGAAGGGAGTGATAGATAATTGAGCTGGAGATGCATGTTTTCTTTTGACACTTGGTTGGAAAATATTCTTGGCTAGCTTGTGAGAGTAAAATTTGCTATACTCTACATTGAGCTCGGGCAGACAGGCAGCATTGGCAATGCATTTAAGCATGCTGTTAAATAGAAATTTTTAAGTTTGGGAGAATGTATATGATATGATTCTATATTGGCAGCAACATTCCCATACAGATTGGATCTTCATAAGCCATCAGTGTTTTACCTTTAGATATTTTTAGCTATAAAATGTTACCTTTGTTTGCCTGTATGAATGCCAACTTGGAGCCATTACTGTAGAGCAAAATCAAACCAACAACCACCTGTTGAATTCTGCTTTAAAGGCGTTCATTGAAGCATTAAACAACTTTGAGGAGTTGGGGTGGGAAGAAATTGGCAAAAGTCAATTTAAAAGATGCTGTCAGTCCTATTTCTATTAAACCTTATCTCTAAATTTCATACTCTTTTTTCTTTAATGCAGACCTTTAATTTTCTGACAAGAACTGGAAGTGTAACTAGAAAAAAAAATTAAACCAGTCTTAATTTGATATTTCCTCTCTTTTTGGGCCCTTTCTCCACATTCTTTGGCAGTAACAGTGAGCTGGCATTGCAGCATTTTATTTTTTTCTGTGATGTGGAAAAGTGGTCTGGAAAATGATGTTGTGCTTTATTAGGTGACCTTATTAGAGTCACGTTGGATGATGTAAAACAAGGACCACATTTTTCAACCCTAGCAGTCATTTAGATAAGAGTGCCAAGCATTAAATTGTAGATATCAGTTTGATGTTGCAAATAATCCTATACAGAAGATTGTAACCCCCTTTGTTTAAACAGAATTTAAATCAATTTTTGCTTTAAAAGTGTGTTATCAGCAGTTCCTTAAAAAATTGATATGTTGTGCAGTTTTCTTCCTTTAGCAAAAATGCACATGGATTTTGTACCACATATCCATTTCTTTAAGATATGGTTGGTGAGGCTATTTCATTAATCAAATTCCAATATATTATTTTCATAATAAACTAATTTAAAATATAGGTAATAAAATTGGAATGCTGTATTTCTAAAATTTATTTTTAAAATTTATGTGTAGGAATTGTCTTACTCTTAATATAAGATCTTCTTTCAGCCTCTCCTAGAATAAGCCCTGCATGCTTATGAAAGTGAACTTAAGGTGACTAAATGCCTTCTACCTCTTCCTTACTGAAGATTTATTTCCTACATGTTGTTTGGGGGAAGGGCAGTACATATGTAAAAGCCAAAATTTATTTTTATTAAAGCCAAATATTGCCATTGCTATCCCTGTTCAAGGCAGTGTCATTTTGAAGTGGCATTCTCAAATTTATCTTGCCACATCTAAATTTTTTCTGTGTAATATGATCTCCTTTGGAAAACTGTAGTGCTTGGTGGAAGAAGGATGGCATTTGGCTACCCTATTCTTTCTCTAACGCCTCGGTGTTGCCTGTCTGCGCCAGCCATTGTTGCAATGTAAGCAATACTGTTTGATGCACTGCCACCCTCTATTGTTTGTTCAGTGTTTAGAATCTCCAGTGGGGAAGAGGAAAAGAAGCATGACTGTTAGTACTTCTCAGGACCCATCTTTCTCAGGATTAAACCAGGTCTGAAACTGTCTCTATTCCAACCTCAATCCCAAACTCATATGCATTTTATTTTATTTCGGAAAACATGTAGATTTGCAAAAAGCACCTTCTGTTGGCATTATTCAGACATACTTGGCAAACATGTAACATTACTAAGCGCTTGTCTAAACTATATGGTTCTTCTTTTCTCCATGTTAATGTGACTAAGGATAACTGCCCAAACTTTGTATTAATCCTAGAGGAGTACCTCTGTGTTCTGAAATGTGACAAGGAGGATACAGAATGTATTGTGAAGGATCAGAAATGCCTATGTGTGCATGGTCTGTTAGTAGGTCTTGATAAGATTTCTCTCCCTCTTCATTAATGTGATGTGTGTGTTTGGAAAAAATGCATTTTGGATGGGGAGAATCAAGACCTACTATACTTTTTCCAAAGAACATACAGTACTTTGTTTCCAGCAGTAAATTTAAACAGAAACTTTTGAGTATAGATCAAGAAACTAAGGTAATTTTATCTTATTACAATTTTACCAAATTCTAGTTAATGACTACCTAGTGCCTTAAGCTATTTCATTTGTTCATTAAAGCTGAATTTTATTATGTGCAGCCTCCTTTGGTGCTGTTGTTATCATGTGCCTCAAATTATGCTACTTACCCAATTTATAACATTGTTTAATGGAACATGTTCAAAGTGAAATAAAGCCCCAAGCCAGGTTTTAGGATTTCATAATATCTCTTTCTGCGGAGGAGGAAAATTTCAGGAGACTAGTCTCAATTGCCATAGGAATTGGCTTCTTATAGAAGAACTAGAGATTAAACAAGCCAGCTGTTTAAGCTGGACTGCCTAATCATAGTTTATTTCCATGGATGATCACTAGTTTGTATTTAATAAAATAGTTTTGTGAAAACTGAAACCGAAGTTGGCTTTACTTTGTTGTATGGGAGTGGGATAGAAGGGAGAAGGGTAAACATGGACGCTCACTGCCTTATTCAGATCCATTTAGGCTTGTTCAGGTAGTGCCAAAAATGGTTTAGTATTACATAAGAATTGGGCCAGTGTGAAGTTTGGGTGCTATGCCAATTAACAGGAAGTCATACTTCTTGTTCTAAAATTACTTTAGCTAAATATGGAATAGAAGTAGAGCTCAAAAGTATATTGTACTATGAATAACAATATCCTTTTTGTGTTAAAATGTGCTGTTTTGGAGAAAAGAATAGTGCAAATAAGAGCTTCTCTCCCAGTGGAAACAACAGAAGTACCTTGCCAGATTCAGATTGGAATCATTGAGTTTCCCTTACATCCCTGTCCATCATTCCAGTTCTGACTGGGTTCCCTTGTTATTTACTCTGAAACTAAATCAGCAGTATTCAAGAGGGCAGAATAAGTTAGGAAAATTTGAAAGCCAGTAGGTTAGAGTGAGGCTTATTGGGTGAATAACATAGTATCTAGCCTCACAAGTAATATCCTCACTTCTCAGCCAAAGCAATTTAAGAGGAAGTGTTGTTATGCTGCTAAGTAACTTTGCTTCCTAGCATTCTTCCCAGTAAAGAAGCATGCCTTTGGTGTCTGATATTGTGAGAATATATTATCATGGAAGAGTTATATAGTAAAGTTCTCTCCTTGCCATAATCTACCCCGGTCATTAGGTCAAATACTTACACCAATGAAATCTGATAAGTTCACCTTAAAAAAAAAAACTTGATGCCATAGAACTCCAAAATGGCTCTTAGACAATGCTTTAAAATACTCTGCTAGTGAAAGTGTATTGTAGATGATCCATAAAAACAACCTCATGCTGAAATGGAAGTTTTCTGTAACTGTGTCTCAGAGGGCATCTTGACTGAGATCAAGAATGCTTAATTGCAGTACAAGAATAAGTAATAAAAGAGACCATTTGAATTTACTGATTTCTGTTTCTAGAAATTATAAAATGGTCAATATTGGATTGGCTTTATGTACTTTTTTTTTTTTTTAAATCTGAAACATCTCAAAACTCCTAAAAGAAAATGCCAGCCATTCTTGTACATCTGGGGTAATTATTTGCCCAGTTCTTTATAAAAGCATGGCCTTTCTGTACCCTGCATTTGTCCAAATCTGATATACATTATACATATATCTCTGAAAATTATATTTTCAACTACTTTTTGAAAGTAGTTCAAAATTGTAATGAGATAATCTTTCATGCCTTGTACTAGTAGGGAGAAAGATCACTTAAAGTGCTAACTGGCCTATTAATATTTCAATTCATAAGGTTTACTTGTTTGAATCAACTAGGTATTCTGTGTTTTGTACTGTTTTTGGATCATCCATCATAGATGGTTAAGTCTCTTTCATCTGCATTCACCTGTAACATAAACACAAGTGTTCAGTTAACTTTAAATCAGGAGTCAACAGCATTATGCCTACAACACACTTGAATAGTGCTCATTGACCTTCAGAATTAATACCTTTAAAGATTAAGCAAAATCTCATGGGATATGTTGTTTAGATTGGATTTTTAACGGATTATTTATTTAACTATTTATGGGGGGATTTTTAATTGTTGATGGTGTTTCTGATTTTAATTGTGAGCCGCCCAGAGTCACCCGTTGGGGGGAGATGGGTGGCATACAAATTTAATAATAAATAAAAATAAATAAAATATCCAAATCACTTTTCTCATATGAGATCTCAGTAAATGTTAAATCATTTTTTACTTTCAAAAATGTATTTTTAAAAATTAGTTCTCATAACATGTTAAAGTGTATGATGATGCCCACTGACTGAAAAAACTGTTGACCCTGCTTTAAATGCTGTCTTTCTTGCTCTCTCATTGATTCTAAATTCCCAACTTCACTGTGGCAAATTACAAAGGCTCAACAATTATTTATTACTTACTTACTTACTTACTTACTAGTACATTAGTAACCTGAACATCTGTTAAAGGATTGTTTTCAGTTGTTTTCAAAATTTTAGTTATGTCAATTCTGTGCTTTTGTTTTAGGGAACTTTTTTCTCCTTTTTTAACAAATCTCTTTTTCGGTATTGGCTGTGGAAGTTTGGCATAAAAATGTACAGGAATGCCTAGGAGTTTTAGCACACATCCTAAGTTGGACTAGACAAAACTCTTAAAAATTGTCTTACTCCATTAGTCTAGTCTCAGTTCTCTATAGAACAAAACTGATGAAGTTTTAAGTAGATTATTTATTTATTATATTTATAGTCAATCTAACAACTCTAAGATTATTTGTAACTGATCATTTTAATTAAATTTGATGGTGCTTTAATTTGTAAATATAGAAGTCATTCTGTGGCAGTTTGATCTTGAATTCACCTGTTCTGGTATTCTTTAGTAATAAGAATGCTTCAGCATATTGAAAAACTTTAAAAGAACAAAATTATAGCAGTAAGTGGCAGAAAAACAAAATTACTTGAGAAATTAACCCAAAACACAGTTTCATAAAATTGGCCCCTTTTTCTTTTTTGTAACTTATATAATAAGAAGGTGTTAAATTTTATGTTGCCAAGGTTTATTTAATTACTATTTATTTCACAATATTTTAATATTTTCCAGTCCTTACAGATTCTTGGTGGCATGCAAAAAGGTCAAGTTAAAATATAGAACATTCATAAGGAAGTAATAGTATCAGCAGAATTTTTAAACAGTAAATCTCACTTTGAATAATAAGTAGATGAGAAAGTTTAGGAACATTTTATATTTTATTTTTCAAGTACTAATTAAGAGTTGTGCTTGTGCTTCCCTTGCCTTTAAATATAGTTGAATCTAATTTTGTTAATCTGAAGTAAGCATATACTTCAAAGTTGTGGTGATATTTCCAAATGCAATCTAGAAATTTGAATCTATTTTATCTATTTTAAAGTTATTCCTTATTGACTTTGGGTTGGCCAAAAAGTACCGGGATAACAGAACAAGGCAACACATACCATATAGAGAAGATAAAAATCTCACTGGTACAGCTAGATACGCAAGCATTAATGCACATCTTGGCATTGAACAGAGGTAAGTGTTCAAGCAATTTCTGTAATGACATTAGGCACTGTAAACTGGGAGTGGGAACTTGTTAAACTCTAGAAATTGCTGAATTGTTTCTAATATCCTTTATTATTAGGTTGCCAGATAGGGCTGCTGAGATTGTAATGTAGTAACATTGGGAAGACCACAGATTCCCTACCAGTGCCATAGTATTTGGGATCTTTAATTATTATTTTATGGCTAAGAAAGGAAAATCAATTAAGATGTTCTTACAATAAAGCAAACGTTTGCATTGTGAAGCTTATAGACACTAAAATATCCACAACAAGTATGTTTTTTAATATTTCTATCAATTTTATCCATACCTGCATGCTGCAAATGAAATCATTTGCTTATAGCAGAGTGAATACACAACATAAAACCATCCTTAGATGGTTTCTACAAAACTCCGAAACTGAATAAAAATGTAAAAGTGGAAACACTTTGCATCAGAAGTAGCGTATATTTTCAGATTAAAATATTTTCTAAAGACTTTATATCTTAAAAGATTTCTGTGTTTTTATCCTCTTAAGAGATTGCCATTTTTAAAATAATAAAATAATTTATTTTTGGTGTGTATGATATTAGACAATGGCACTTCATGCCTAATAAGATTCTCAGCCCTGCATTATAGTACCTTCAGGTGAAGTTAACTTCTTCCTTAACAGACCAGGAGTTTTCATACTTGTTTAATGATATGTGAATCATAATTTATGAATCGGTGCCTTTTCTTTCATTCTGGTGATATTCTGTAATTTTTTAATTGTGTTCAACCTCTTTTAATGTAGCACTGTTCAGTTGGTATTTTGGACTTACATGTTGTCTTATTTTGTTAAAACTGTCAACAAATGCTTTAAAAGGGGAAACTTGCATATTGTTTTAAATTACTGTGGTTGTCTAAAATGTATAATTATGTGCAACATTTGTGCTTCTGGAAAGATGATTGTTGGATATCATCTGAGCCTTTGTTGGCATTACACTATCAGTCATCAAATATATGAAAGTTGGATTATTTCTGCAATCAATATTTTCATAATTTTTCAAAATTCACATGTTAAATGTAGCTTTCAAATGTTTTCATTTATATTTTGTGGACAATAAGAATCAGAATCATTCACAGTGTTTATGCTATTATGTGTTGTGCTATTATATATACACAATTTCTATGCTTCCATGATCTCACAGTTGTACAGTGTCAAGATAGATGTGGGTCTGAAAGGAGCTCATGTAGCATGTTTTATGCACAGTCTTTGACCAAAGTGGAAAATGATTCTAAGATGAGGGAATATAATTTCAGCAGTCATTGAAGTCCAAAGTTAATATTTGCTTTTGCATATAAATATGTATATTACCAAAAAATGCTTGATCAAGAAGATTATTTTCTTCTCCCAGTACTCCATCCCAGGATAAGATAAAAATTAGGAAGTTAACATTTGGTAAAGAGAAAATGCTATTAAAATAGCAAGATATAAATTCTGATATGCCAGGAAAGCTTGTATGCGCTTTTCTATAACAGTTAAGCAGTATGCTAAAATTTGAAGTGCACAGTTAAATCGTCTCCGTTAAAAAAAACAAAAACTAGAAGAAATAATGTATGCATAATTTCAAAATTCTCCAGATAAGTTTGTTAAATCTTATTTATTACTGATGCGTGTCAGTGTGTTGCAAATGTTACTAACAATTCGTGTTCATAACTTGTTGAGCCCTGAGAAGTGATGTGATGCAATTTAAGAATAAGCACATATAACTGACTTTTTTCCCCAGTCGTCGTGATGATATGGAGTCACTAGGATATGTATTGATGTACTTCAACAGAACCAGCTTGCCGTGGCAAGGATTAAAGGTACGTTACAGAGTTGTAAAAGACAATACTAAACTGTTGGACAAGCACAATATTGAATGTTTGTCATTCAAATACTGTGAAATCGATAGCATGTCTGGTATGATATGCCAGCTGAAACTATGCTGAAGTATAATCAAAGTATGCGCCAGGCTGCTTCTCTCCCCTCCCCACTATATATTTCTGACAAATGTCTTACAGGTAGAAGATCCTCAGAGAAAGACATTAGGGATGAGATAGCCTTAGAGGCCATCGTCTAGTCTCAATAATCATTCTGAGAAGTTATTGGAAAGGATGCCTTTTCCAGAGAACAATGGTTATCCTGAGGCCTTGCTTAGATTATTTCAGCTTCTCCATCTTCAAAAGGATTATGGATGGGGACTTAAAAAATAAGGAGAGATATAAATTTGTAGAAACACATACTCATTCACTCATACTCATTGAGATAGTGTGCAAGTGTGCATGAGAGAGAAAAATATGCTGGTACTTTCACAAGGGGTTATATAATTCAGATGATCATCTTGAGTTCACTGATGGTAGGCACTAGCAATTTGCATTGGAAATGTTAAGCTGTCAGATGCAATCTAATACAAGTGCATTATGGGATTTCTATACTTATTCATCATCTGACAAAAATACTAGAAATAGCCAAATAAGATAATCCTATCATGAAGTAATTGGGCTGCAATAAATGACACTCTGCTGCTTTAAAGCTTGCAAGAAAGATTTGCAAGTGCATCCTCTTTGCAGTGAATTCTGGAACTTGGAGGTAATCATCTGGTAACAGAAGTAGTATCGTGACATTTATATTTATCCATATTTTCTACAGGCTGCAACAAAGAAGCAGAAATATGAAAAGATTAGTGAAAAGAAGATGTCTACTCCCGTTGAAGTTTTGTGTAAGGTACAAACTATTTTTAAAAGTTTTACATATTTGGCAAGGAATCATGTTTTCTTTTGTAAGTAACCCAGTCATTTTTGGATGCTATAGTTATTATCAATATTAAATAGATGTATGATTCTCTGTACTAATGGAATTGTCTTTATAGTGTTTATAGCTAGTCTATCTTTAATTTTCAGTGTCACTTTTTCTTTTCTTTTTCTGGGTTACTTCCCATTTTCTTAAAAAAAGAATGCCAAAGAATTGAATTTCTGGATATAAAAGTGGCAGGGAATTCTGCCTATAACTCTTGCTTTGATTGCTTCTGTTTACAGGGATTTCCTGCAGAATTTGCAATGTACCTGAACTACTGTCGTGGCCTGCGCTTTGAAGAAGCTCCTGATTATATGTATCTGAGGCAGCTATTTCGTATCCTTTTCAGGTTGGTCTTGTAGGATACTTCATGAACATTCAAATAGAACAGTTTTAACAACGATGTTTGATTCATTTGGTTAGCTTTGGTAAATAACCTAGAACACTCCACTATTTTGGATTCTCATTCCCATAATTCCTCACCATTGGCTATGCTGTCTGTGGGTTTTGAAAGACGTGTCCAAAACATTTGGAGAACAACAGGTTTCTGAAACTGTGCCTTAGTTCTAGAAATAAACCTTAGATCAGAAACTAAACTAAAGTGAAACTAAGCAACATTTTGTTATAATAAAGTACACTCTGTCATGTCACATTAAATTGCATTGGGTCTGTAAGCAAATTTCCCCTATTTGACAGACGTCTGGCTGAAAATATAAAAATTATGGAAAGAAATTTGGTTATTCTAGAAATCGACTTCATTGGGAAGAGCTTGTTTCCTGATATAGTATCAAATTTATTTTGTGTCTGAGTAACCCGCCTCAAGTTGCACTCTGGTGTCTGTTTTGTGACTGGCTATACTGGTCAGGTCAGCCATCTTGGAACTAAGCAAGCTGTATTCTACAGCAGCTATTTTGTGAGGTATTTTCTTTGGTCCACAAAGGTTGGTTTCAGTTCAGCATAAACTATACTTGAAATTAGTGCTGTGTTGTAATTGTTAGCGAATCTTTATTTTTGCCATACTAAATTGCTCAAAATTAATGTTAACTGCAGAGGAGGTTGGAGTGATCAAAATCACAATAGCCATACATGGTCGTTTGCAGAATTGCAAAAGTTTTTCCCTGCTCTTAGTGAACCTAATGCATGGTTCAACTAAAAAAAGGGAAACGGAGATGAAAATCAGTGTTTCCCTTTCCCCTGTTAATCGGTGGAAGAGCTTTACACTTTATGCATGGGACTCTTTCAACCCCAGCCAAAGCTTCTGCAATTCTAAATAATTACCAGAGGACTTTGAAAGTTGCTGCAAGCAGATTTTAATTATTAACCACAGCACTGCATAATCTTCAGTGTTTTACAGAATGTTCCATTTTGAATGTCAGTAAAACTTGCTTATACAACAGCAATTCAAGTATTGTATTTCAGCGACTGTTTCCTTACTTTTTAAATTTTGCCCTCTGTAGGACCCTGAATCATCAATACGACTATACATTTGACTGGACAATGTTAAAGCAGAAAGCCGCACAGCAGGCAGCCTCTTCCAGTGGGCAGGGGCAGCAAACCCAAACTCCCACAGGCAAGCAAACTGACAAATCCAAGAATAACATGAAAGGTTAGTAGCCAAGAACCAAGTGACGTTACAGTCCAAAAATAATAAACACTAATTTGGATCATGTTGGTGATAAGTGTTAGCTCAAGGAGGTCATTAAAAACATTTATTTGGCTACTTAGTATTAAAAAAAACGGACGTCCTTGGAAAATTTGACTACTAACTTTAAACCAAGTGTCCTTGTTTTCATATCATTTCTTTGGGTATGTTGGGTCATTTTAACCACTGCATCTTCTGCTCCCTCATTAACCCCTCTTCAAAATAAACTGGCTTGGTGTTGGGAATATACTACGATCCAAAATCCTGGACCTAACACTTTAAGGGAGAAATTTTCTATTGACTTTTTGTATTGGGCCAGTCTGTAAGCAGCTTTGATATGGGTTTCTTTGGGGGAGAATAAAAACAAATGACTAAGAGGTAAATGTTTTCTTTGAATATACCCCCCTCCCAAACTACATTGATTTTATTATTTCGGTATTAATATTAATGTACTATTGTGAGCCACAGAGAGGCTTAGGAAGCAACATATGCATTATTATATAAATAAATGAATAAAATTACTGTACTTTAAACTGTTTTTTAAAGAAATTAGGTCATAGATAACCTCAGTATGATGATAGCCTACATTCTGTGAATATTCTAACTAACAGTAGTACAGGGAGATGAGAGTTCACGTGTTCATGCACAAACACAGGCAAACCTTTCTCACCCTCTCCCTCATGAAAAGACAAAAAAGGCAGTGATCAGAGGATTTAGGAGGGTGGGTTAAATGTAGGCAAGAAAAGTCAACATATGTATATATGCGAGGGATATGAAAAAGAGGGAGAGAAATGGAAAGTAAACAAATTCAACTGAAATTACTTTGACATTCCTGGGAAATCTGTTTCTAATTTTAATTGTACCTCTGTTTGAGATTTATTGACAAAATAATAAAAGAAATAACTTTCTATGGCAGCAGGCAGTAGAAGGATCCCATTTGGGAATATGTTAATTATGTTTCTGTATCTGTAAATAAGATGGGCAAAAATGCAAAATGCAAACAGTGTAACAAAGAAATGCAAGCCCTAAGTGCCCAAATGAAACATCATGAGGCCTCTTTGAAGACACTGAAAGCAAAATGAGTCAAGTCTACATATGCAAGATCTTCAGGTCAGTAAATACTATTGTCATACTTGTTAAAATTGGGGTTGTTTATTTTTCTCTGTTTTGGGATTGGTTTCTCTTAACTTTTTGAATTATGTACAAATAAAACTATAATCAATACTTTCATTTTGATTTAATTGAAATAAAGATGCATATTCCTTTTATAAGTGGATATTTATTAGTGCATGTAACAAAGAATATTAAAAGGAGCACAGTACTAACGATATTTTTTTTTTATTTAGGAGAATGCATACAGGACTCTGGTAACTGACTACATGCACCATTTTCAGTGTCAACATCACTGTACCATTTTAGAATTACCTGATTAGTATTATTCCAATTACATCAAATATGTCAGAAAAATATATTTGAAAAAGACTTTTAGCTGGAAAAAGAAGAATAAAAGTCTACCATCCCACAAGTAGGCACAGATAAATTTATGATAACAGATTACAGCAAGAGGTAATTGATGAAAAAAGTATCCTTTTTATGCAGCAAACCCTCTTTTCCTTATGGATGAGAACACATACATCGTTGATGCAATTCAATCTCTTTGACCAGGATGCAGTCTACCAAAGCAAAGCAAAGATCATAAGCACATTGTTGGATAAAATGTATAAGAAGGAAATAGAAATGTGTGCAAATAATCTAGAAGGAATCACTGTTTGTCAAAGCTTGTGACGAGCATTCACGGTAATCCAATCATACATGCTTCTGAATCAATAGAAAAAAAGGATCATTTCCTTACTGAAATAATTGAGACATCAGTAAAAGTATATATTATTGAATGCTTGCAAGAATTCCAAACTCTAAGAATATTTTTATTAAAAGGCTAATAGCATTTTTGTCGTAATGCTGCAAAGATAACCAGGATGAGAAGAGATACAGAAATCAAGAAGACCAAAACCAATAAAATACCATTACAGTGCTTAGTTGAAGATCCTTCAAGCAAATACTCCAGTTGTTCCAGAAGTTAATATTGCTGAAATTGTAAAATATACGTACTGTACAATAATTTGGTAACTGCTGTTCTGCAAGCAAGAGGAGTCATTTTTACACACACCATTCAATAATACTAATTAGTAATTATTGAGCAGTATATAAATGGTGACCTAATGCCACTTAAACAAAAATAAGGGAAGTAGAAGTGGAAAAATAGTAGCCAGAATTTTTTAAAAGATGGGGCTAAAGCAAAACACCGAACATATGCAGTCTCTCTTGAAGCCTGTTTCCATAGCCCTTGGAACTAAGTGCAAGAAAATTATTTTTTTTTCTGCTGCTGTGTTGAAGTGCAAAAGGAACTGACTGAGATTTTTAAATTGTAATTTCCAATGATGGAGTTAAATTGCAGGCATTAAAATGAACTATTTCCAGCTCATTTTCTTGTCACTATTTTCAGTATTCAGTATGTATTGGGGCAATCTGTAACTGTTAAAGTAAAGGAGTTGGTTATGACAGGGAGAGCCAGCAATAATCCTTTATTAATACCAACTGTACTCAATTTCAGGCTAAGTCAGACTTCTTTAAGGAACATTTTTTCTTATGGAGTTTTAAAAGCAAGTACTCTTAATGACCTGTATTTGATTTCAGGTTACTGAAGTGATAATCCAGTTTCTAACAACAGTATTCTCCTTCTCTGCACTTTTAAAGAAAGATCTTTCCCTTTTTTCTTTTTTCTCCTTTTCTTTTCTTTTCTTTTCTTTTCTTTCTTTCTTTTTTTTGCATTCATTCTAAATTCAGAAGTAATTTGGGATTTGAAAAACAGGAAAGCTTTTTCCCCAGATTATGAATCATGAGAGTTGAAGAATGATGTGTTCAGTGTTTTCACTTGGCTGAAGTTCCCTGTTCAACTCTTAAAAAAACAGCACTTTATAGCTAACTGTTCAGAAATATATGTGGCTGTTACTCAAATATTGAGTTTATTGAACACCAGAATAAAACAAGTTGATTGATATTACCTAAAAATTAGTGAGTAGTGGTGATGGTGACAAATGTTCTCCCAGTAGACTATGACAAAAAATCCACTCAGATGCCACTAATTAATTAAACATCTGTTTTATAGGAGAGTGCATGAAATGGAGAAAGTGCTGGATTGTTAATAGGGTAGAAGCCTATGGATGGAAGTGAGGAGAAGGAAGAAATACGTTTCCAACGGTGGAGTTGGAAACAGAAGGCGATCATGTTGGGGAAGATTATAGGAGAAGGAGGACAAGGGCAGGAAAAAAAGAACTGGAGTTGGAGACTGAGATGTCGGGGAAGAGAAAGTGTTATGTAAAAATTTGGTGTAGGAGACAAGTATTGGAATATTTATAGTTTCTTGGGGGGAGAGTTAATGGTAGAAAGGGTGGAAGTAAAGGTGATTATAATAAGGGGAAGGGGACGTTTCTGTGAGTTAGTGTGGAAGATCTGACAGAATGGTATGGATTTAATGTTGGGAAGGAAACTGGGGAGTAAGTAGTGCTGAGAGAGATAGCCACTTTCCTCTTTAGGTTTTTTTCTTGAATGTTTACCCTCTGCCATGAGTGCCATTAATTTCTTGCAATCTGATCTCCAGCTGTTTGACAGTCTTGCTGATCACTCCCCTCTGCAGTTTTTATCACAGCCACCTGTATGCAACAAACTGGATTGAATGTTGGGCCCTTTTTGTAATGAAGCCTATTATCTCTAACTCAGTGTCCCCATTTGTTGTTCTTGTAGGATCTAAATTGATAGGGCAGGATATTTGTTCAGGTGAGCGTGGGTGAATGTGAAGGGATGGAGAGATAACATAATGGGCCTGGAGCAGATTATTCCAAGGAACAGAGTTAGACAAATAGTGTCATCCCTCTCTGGCCATCAATTTAGTGGAGGGGGGAGGTGCACCAGTAATTCATCCCTGACCTCTCTTCTATTAAATGCCTGATTGGTGGCTAATAATATCCATCACTCGAGGGATCTCATTCAAAATGGTGATGCTGATTTGGTTTGTGTGATGGATACTAAGTTATGTCACTTGAACCCAGATTCTTCCACCACATTTCTATGTGCTGTATCAGATACATGATATGAACTGGGAAGGAAGATTCCCATTCCAGAATTCTATGTTTTTCCAGGCTCATGCTATAGGAGACCATGAGATCTGAGTGTATGTACCTGGATGCACCAGATTTGAGGTTCTCAGCTCAGGAGTTTATGGTTACCATGCCTTCCATGGCCCTGTCGCAACAGTCATCCAATTCTGTTCTCCAAGCAGGATGCATGCTGTTTTTGTAAACCCTTGTCATGAGGGATCATCATTGGGCTAGTGTATATCTGAGGGTTCCATCCTTCTCCTGTAGGAGTATAAAGCTGGTTTTGAGCTTGTAGCAGCTTCTAGGTCCAGTTGAATTCCAAAATTTGCTGGTGGGTCGGTTTACTATGATACTGACCCTTATAACAAGCATTGATGGTAGCATGGAATCTTTGCTTGTTCCAGACTATAGATGATTTAGTTCATAAGCAATCTTTACTTTCCCATTTTGTCCATAGATCTTGATTTACTGAGGAGCTGCAGGTTATGAAGTAGGCAGGGAGATGTCTAGTATGCAGGTGGTGGAAATCCAGAAGTGAATACAATTGAGCACAGCTTATAGTACATTAGAATGCATACCCTGTGGTGCTGAGAGGAGAAAAAGAGTGTTTTCTCCATCATTGCACCTGTTGAAAATAGCCCAAGAGAGCTGACATAACCTTAGGGTTATAGAAGGCATCTTTGAGTCCTCAGTAGAAAATTGGCTTTGTGATTTTTTTTTCCAATAGAGTTGCTCATATCCAGTCAGATTGAAGAAATCATTATTAAGAGAATTGGAAGGATAATAGTGCATGTGTTTGCCCACTTTTATTAGATAATTTTTTAAATTTCCTTTGAGGACATCAATAGGGTCCTTGGAAGAGCTTAAACAACTATATATCCATTGAACTCAGCTCCTGCTGGCTAGTTCTACCTAAGAGAGATTTACTGAGGGAGGTGTGATGTTATGTGATTGATGTCTCCCTCTCTGAGGACATGATGCTGACTGCAGTAAAGGAGGCAGTGATGTACTTTTGTTTTTGTTTTTTTAAATAGATACCTCCTGGTTGACAGCTATAGTCCAGCATCTAATTCAGTGTTGGCCATAGGCCATGGTGGCTGAGTAACTAGGCATTCCTGGATGATACTGATTATCTAAATTTGTTTCAGTCTCATTTTACAGTGACAACTTTGGTCTGCCTGATGGACAATATGTTGAGGGAATACAATAGAGTGTCCCTTTTTTAAAAAAGCGGGGGGGGGATTTAATCTATAGCAAGGAAAAAGATAGTAGCCAAAAATAAATACCAATAGAAGTGGCAACAGAACTAAAGCAAAAAAGACAAGGAAAGAATGATGCATGTTATAATTAATTTTATTTATTTATTGCAAGCATTTATATGGTTACCCAACTTAAGCAATGTACAGTGGAACTCAGGTTTTACAAGTTACACTTTGACCACACAGAATCTTATTAATAAGATTTTCCAAATGTTAATAAAAAGTCAATTTGCATGTAGAATGTATAGAGTCATCTTTTATACATGCCAGCTTGTTTTTGGTATCATTAACTGTAGTATCTTTGTGGACTGCCCAAGGGAGTGGTAGTTGAGGCATGGCTTCATTTTGACTGACTCCTATCTTGAACATAGATGCCAGATGGTAGTTTGGGGGGGAAGTATTGCTCCTCCCTGCAGTAATATGTATATGAAGTTGCTGAGAGTACAATATGAGAGGTGGGCTGTCTCTGTAAACCAGAGCTATGAATTCTAGAAGGCTAACAGAAATAATGATGCAAAGTGACATTTAGCCTCTGGTAGAAATAATAGCTAATGCTTTGCTTCAGAGTAAGTAGTTTTTTGTCCTTTGTGAGAATATGGGGCGGGGTGGTGGTGAAAGTTTAACTGGAATTCTTTTTACCCTGGGAGTAAAAAAAAGAGGAATAAAACATGTAAAATATGGACCTTAAAATGCCAGAAACTGATAGAAGAAAAAAGGATAATCTTCAATAATGTGTTCAGGTGTAAAATAAATGATATAATTATGGTGGTATAAAATGCCTTTATGTGATAAAGTTGTCTGATATCCTTTTACCCAGAGGATCAGGGAAGATGAAGCAGAGGTGAACTTACTGGTCTTATTTTAAAACCCAGTCTTGTCTAGAACCTAGCTGATCTTGGCTAATCTAGAATGCTGTGTTGGATCAGATCTAGTTAGATGGAAGCCCAGAGCTGTAGGTTAAACTGCAAAGTAGAAAGTAATGGCAGACAGTTCTGTATCATGTCAAGAAACATGCGTGGATGTTCCACTGTAAATCACCAGGAGTTTACCTTGATCAAAGTTGTCAGCTGACTTGTAGTGGAGTTGGGACTGGCATGCCATCATAGATGTTGACAAATAGTTTCTAATTTCTTTGCTCATTTGAGTTCCCTTGTTCTCTTACTGTGTGCTATCCAACAGAACTACTGTCACTGTTTCCAAAATAATACCCGTTATTCTTAACAGCCAAATAACATGGATTATAGGGTGTTTTTGTTTGTTTGTTTTTTGTTTTGGTGAACCGCACATTAATACACCAGAAAACATGGGTGTTTCAGTAGGTAGTGTATGTTAAACATGGGTGTTTCAGCTTGGTATCTGTGTATGTAAAGAGGAAGGGAAATTTACATTTCTTATTACATAATATTACGTACACAGCTAAACTTCTGTTATGGCAGAGATATGTGGGCTGCAGAAAACCTTGCTGGAATTTTGAAATAGAGCCTATTAGCTATGACAGTGCAACATAAAGGAATTCTGCTAATAGAAATAAAAGAACAGTTATATTAAAGCTTTTTGAATACAGAGCATTAATTTACAAATGCTATTTCAGTGGATAATTCAAAATTTTTGCTTCATTTAGAAATTGTTCATTCAAAGATGAGAAATCAGGTGGGGGATGGAAAAACTATTTGTACAATATATGAATGAGAATTGCTAACTAAAACTGTTGAACAGCACTGTAATATTTATGTTCTGTGTAGTATCTCTATACATAGAATGGTAATTGATAGGATGCAGACTAACCTATTAAATAAACAATATATCCAGAAAAATTCCAAAGTACAGACTGCAGTCTGATAACTACTTTAATGAAGGTTAATTTTAGCTGCCAGTCTGCTACAGGTCACTCTTGTAGTTCAGACATCATAATAAGTCCTTGAAATAATTTAAGGATTCAAAAATTGCATTCAAATGGAAATTCATATGCAGATAGTAGTTATAATAATCAAAATATTAAGTTTATCCTGATTTGAGTATTTTGTAAGGCATTATCAGTCATAGCGTTATGATTGTGTTTACCTTTCCAGCTTGTGCATTCTGTACTCCTTTGCAACTTAGCTTTAAACACTTGGACTATTTATATGTTCTAAGGAATGGTTAAGTAGCACTTCCATTACTCTTTACTGAACCTGTGACTAGGAATTGTTCCAATCACCAGACTCTTTTCTCTAAAATACCAGTGCAATAGGTACTGAATTTACTAGAAGTAGCGGCATGTATACTTTTGGAGGAGGATATAGTTGATCTCTGATCTCTCTAGTATTTATTTTGGCTCAGTACACAGTGTAACTGCCTGAGTAGAGCTGGGCAAGATGGTCATGGAAACATATCCATACCTGGTTTTCCAAACAAATGATTTTTTTTTCTGGCTAGGACATCAGTATCCTAGATACAGTGCTTGTGTTTATTTTTTTCTATCTGTGTGATAACCAGCTTAAGTTAATGGAAAGTGTCTAGCTCATCTCTGGAAAAGTTAGAATTTAATAAAGAATATAGTCTACATTTGAAATGTGTTTTACAAGTACAGTCAAGAATGGAAAGTCAGTCAATATTGTGTAAGTGGTAACTTGCTTGACCTACCCTTAAGAACTTTTCACCATGCTCACATGAGGGGTGAATGTATTTGGGAGTAGAGAATCCTGGGCTGGCATGAAGTCTTTATTCCAAATACCCAAATATATGATCAGATGGGTTGGTTTTGGGGGGGGTTTGTTTAAAGTTTACTCTGGGGCCGCTCATGATATTTTTTCTCCTTTTTATACTTTTCTTATTTTTTAAGCTGCAAGTCCCCCAGAGTTGACCTCTAAATTGTAGAAATAAATAAATTAAATCTTTATTGGGCTTTCTGATTATGCAGAGGATTCTACTTGAACTCAAGTGAAAGCTGATAAAAATATTCTTCAGACCTGAACTCCAGAGAGGAAGACTAGAGACATACAAGTATCTTATTTCTGCATGAGTCTAGAGTCTAAAAAAATGAGCATGTTTGCTTTAATGAATTGCTGAAATGGGCTGTGCTTAAATGTGTGAAGAAGTACTACTTCTTCATCTTTTTCAAAGCCTTCACAGTCCAAATATGCATCATAAGGCAGAACACTCTTTAGAAATTACCCTCAAAGTATCATCTAACAATTCTTTATTAAGCACTTTCTCCCAAGCAGGTCTGGTGTAGCTTAAGCCCCTTGGAATTTAATAATTTAATGCTAAATCAGAACTGGGAGGCTGTCATTAAGATAATCCATTAGTGTATCAAGGAATCAAATATGGATTTATACACTTCTGCAGATTGTTCGATTAAAGCAGTGAACATTTAGTTTAACAGATACAGTAAAGAAGAGGTGTCGATTTAATTGAATGTCTGTTAGAGATAGAAAAGGAGAATTATACTATATTTGAAAGGACGGAAGAAATTGTAATGTGTTGTCCAGACATGTTAGTCCCACAAGACGGCATTATAGAGTGGAAGATGTAAGTATAATTATTTTCTCCCATAATTCCAGTGAATGCTCAGTAGATATTTCCATCCATGCCTGCTGCTTTGGCCGTTGAGATTGCAGCTCTTCAAAGAAGATACTACAACCATTGTGCACTGTAATCTGGAAGCAGAAGTAACCCTCTTCTCCATGTATACATTCTGGTGGGCTTTGCTCATATTTACAGTCCTTGGGCCCAGATTCAACGAACAAAAACTGAAGATAATTACTTAGGTAAAAGTTGCTGGAAAAAAATAATACTGAAGACAACCTTATCTTTAGGGTAGGAATAAAAAGAGTTTTGTGCTCAAACATCTAATCCATCTAATACAGCTTTAGAAATTTTCTACTGTAAATCCTCTCACTATTTAGGAAAAATTGAATGAAGCGTTATTATAATATCTATTTTGTGCCCACTGTTTGAGATTCTGAAATGGAAGCAGAAACTCTTACTTAGTGCAGAAATTTGCACAGTAATCTGGATTTTGGAAATTTCCTATGAAATTTGCTTGTGGTAAATTTAAATTTAGTGATTGATTTAAATTTATTGAATGGTCCAAAATCTGCATATAACAAAAGTTGAGTAAATAAATCTTACTAGCAGTTTACAGTTAGTATAACTCTTTGGGATGGCCTTGTACTTATGGAATTCATGTCCTTGCCTTGTTCTACAGACTGATTAAAGTTTCTTTAACAGCTGCTTACATACAAAACAGTATAATGAATAAATGGTTTGCACACACTTTTGATTCTATTCTGCTGATACTGAAGCTTGATAGTAAGAAAGCAATAGTGCTATCAAGAGGAGATGATTGTTATTTATTAAATATGCATGCCATGAGACTGGGCTGTAAAACAAACATCTCTGGAAATCTGTAAAAAGTATGCTTCAGTGTTGAGGAATAATGGCAATAACATACAGTGGTTACTGAATATTAAGAGATCTAATTTGGGAATAGTTTAAGAAGTTATATCTGAGAAAACTCCATTCCATGTAAGAATAGATTGCCCTAGTAGTAATCAACATGCTGGAAATCTTCAGGCACCCAGCATCATGTTCATTTCTAAGAATGCCTCTAGGTTCCACACAGATGGGATACAAAATAAAAGATGGTAGACTGCTGCCATTCTGGTATTTGTTTAAAAGTGCACATCTGGCCAGGGTGCTTTGTGATGAGCTGTGCCCACCATTCCAGGCATTTTGTGAATGAGTATATTTCAGATGGATCCATCAATCCAGAAGGGCTTAGGACCATTGACCTGTTCTCCTTGTAGGTTCTTGATAACTTTTCTTAACACATTCTAGCTTCCCATTTCTTTCATGGACACTGCACTATTCATATTATGTTTTTAAAAATTCTCCCTCAACAGCAAGAATGTAGATGATTTTCTGTAATATCACAGCAGCACAGTCCAATGTTGATGGGTGGCCTTTGCATGGAAAGTAACAAAGTATAGACTTGCAGAGAATATGGTTACTTACTAGATATATACTGTTTTTAAGCAATTTTCATCTACATATTCTTGGCAGACTGCCCCACTATATTTTGAAAGACTACATTCTTTTTGGAAACTTGAAACAATTGTAATACGTTTGGCTAATTTTTATGTTTATTTGCCTGACATAGTGCCTTGAACGCTATAATAACATTTTTATAATTTTGTAATTTTTGTAATTTTTAAGGAACAGCATTAAATGGTGGCGAGATTTGTTTCAAATATTATTAAGGCTGTTTTCTTTTGGCACTAACTGATTAAGCAGATGATATAACTAATCTCAGTCACATACAACTTGAAATGTAACTACACCACGCATTAGATGAGGAATCGTGTTCCAGTAAAATGGGTTCTTACATGAACAGAGTAAAATTTCTGTGGGTAACAAAACTGTCACGCTTATATTCTTCTTGCTGAGAATAGCTGGATAATGCTATACATGAGTAGACAGAAAAATTAAAGCATTGTTCACTCTAAACTGTAACTGGTATGTTGTAATATTGACTGCTAAGCAAATCTGTCAAATCAGCTGAGTGAATTTGGACCAATCATAATCTTTTGCCCAGCCCACCTCACAGGGTTGTTATGGGGAAAATAGGAAGCGGGAATATTATGTACACCTCTTTGAGTTGTACAAATAAAGAGAGGATAGAAATCTTAAATCCGTGTAGGGAGGTTGTATGTGTCTCTACATGTGCCATTATGGAACATGTTTCCTTTCGTAATGCATGACAAGATCTATGCTTTTACAATTTCGGATACGCAGTAACCATTTCCTTATACAAACAACAGACTTTTAAAGACTAAAGTCATAAGCATGTATATTGAAAATAAGCATACAGAGTAAGTCCATGGGGGCAACAATATGCTGTTATCTGTGAATCTTATTGCCACTGTCTTAATTATACTGTCAAGTTGCATATATTTGAATTTGGGCTGTAAACGTTAATTGATTTCATTGGGGGCAACTTCAGATGATAGAATTAATATGCAGTGTTGGCTAGTTTACTTCATGAATCACTTTTCTGCTGAATATCGTATGCCCTCTCTGTAAGTAGTACATCTGATATAGTGTAATGTTCATAAAAACATATGCCTTTTAGTAAAATATATTAGTCTGAAAAGGTCTCCCTCTGATTCTCTACTGTATATGTAGAAGGAAATATGTGAAAAGTCTGTTTTTAACATTTTTAACAGTGACTTGATCAATTTGTGATGTAATATTTCAAACTGGCAATATGCAAAACTGTTAGAGTATACTTGATATGGCTGTTTAATCAAGAGCATTGACCTGTCAAAAAGGCTGGTGGCTGGGTGCAGTTTTCTCTGAAAAAAAGTAGGGTGCTTGCACGTTTTTCTCTTGGTGCATAAATGGGATACTCACTCTTGGGGGCACTACTGTCAGTAACTGAAAAAAGCACTTGTAAATTAGAAGACTAGTCTAACTTTGAATGGAATAGGTTTTTTTCCTAATGAAATCATAATAGTCTCTTTTAAGATTTTCTACCCAGTTGGTTATTTCCAAATATCAAAGTGTTTTGTTTGTTTTCCAGGTTTTTGAGCATGAAGAAGAGAACAGATGAGGCAGAGCAGAATGGAGCAGGATGTATCACCTCCCAAATCCTAGAAATTTTAGTTCGTAAACACACATACCAGTGGTTGTGGGCAACCATCTACTTGATGTAAAGAACTTGCTTTCGGTATAAACTGGCTCTGGGCAGCACCATTGATGCTGCATCTCTGAGTTGTAGCAGCTGTAATTGTGAATATTACTGAGATAGTTGAACATGGTGTCCAGTTTTCTATTGCATTTTTTCAAGTGGAAAAATTAACGGAGTGGTTGACACACAAGTGGTGGAGAGAATTGTGCATATGCCAATTTTTGTAACCTTTTTACTTTGAACTACACTGCTTATGAGATCTCATTATTTTGGAAGAATGGCATGAACAAGTCTTCAGAACAGTTGCGATAATTGTAAATGCTCACAATTGTGCACTCCTTCTGGGTATTCCTCCCTGGTTCTGAAAGTTGTACACTTAAAACATTCTTAAAATTGCTGGTGACTTGAGTGGTAACAAGCCAGCTATTGTGGTAGTAACCAAAGATTCCAGTTTTAAGCATATGAAAGACTCTGCCTGCTTACCTGTGCTTAGAAATAACAGCATCTAAAGTGAAGACTTAAGAGAAATTTAGCGACTACTAGATTATCTTTAGGACTTTGCATTAACTCTATAATGTTCTTGGTATAAAAGGAGAAACAGCATATTTGTCACAAATTTAGTTAACAACCTCCAACTGAAACTGTATGTAAGTTGCTTAGATAAATGTAATCACTGTAAACATCTAGATGATCTGGGATTTTGTTTTTATTTTGAAACGGGAGCTTTTTTGTTTACAAGTTCATTAAAAACTAAATGTTCCTGTAAGGATTTTTTTTTTTTAATTTGCCTTGATAATTTGCAAACTAAATTAGACACCACCCTTTTTTTAAATGGCAGTTACAAGACCATTTGTTAAAGCAACAGTCCTGTTTCTTAATCATTTTAGATCTAGTGTTGTAACTCTTCCTCACTTTTGTTTTTAAATAAATTTTGTATTTGTTTTCCTGATGGGGAGGGGCACTCTTGCATTTTTATAATCTGTTGCATTGATACCCAGCCCGCTGTAACGAGATCAAATGAAAATAAAGGCAACTTTTCAGACCCATTGCAACAGCTTACAAGTCTTGCCATAACCTTGCATTGGCTAGACTGTTTGTTCATTTAAAAAAAAATGCAGATTTAAAATGAAAGTGTGTGAAGGGTATTAAAAAGGAAGAATTTTCTTTCAAGTTCTTGTGACACAAATATGACAGATTTACTCTTGGTCTCAGGCAGCTTCTCACATTGGTTACTGGTTACGCCTTAGGCTATCTTTTCAATCCAGCTGAAAAATATTCTTACTGCTGGTGATTCATATAACAGTGTAACTTATTCCTTTATAGCATGTCAGAATAAATTTTAAAAGTTGTCTGAAAATGCTGCCAGATGCCTATTGTGTATATGGTTTTTATGACTTTCAGACCTCTTCTGTGTTTATCAGGTTATGTTCCAGTCCATATTTTAATATGAGACATTGAAGCTCCCTTAAACAACTGCTTTTTCCACAAAGTGAATACTTTTATTTTACAGTATTGTCATTTAAGCATGGATACTTGAAGGACATTGTCAAGATATGGAGTGTACAAATAAGGACCATTTGGATTTATCTTTGTGCAGTTATGCTCAGATATTTTTCATTCTTGAAAATGCACTGCACTGAGTCTTGGAGATTTCCCAAAACTCATTCAGGTTTCGTAATTCTTATTAATGTAACCTTCATTTCCTTTAATAACCGAAACTGTACAAATGATGGTGAAGAATGGATATTTTGAAGACTGTAGGTTGCATATATGTGCAGTTCAGTCATGCTAATGGAAGATGAGAAATAAGTGGGGTGAGTTGGAGGAGAGTTTAAGGAGAAAACTAGTCTTAATCTTTGCAAATATATCCAGCTATGTAAAAGCAGAACTTCACATTTTTATAGTAGCTAAGTCATTGTTCAGGGAGAATATGCTTATACTTGTTAAGATACAAACTATTATGTAAACGTTTCATTCATTGTCAATATGAAATAGCAGCATAGCACACAAAACCAGATTGGTTAAATTGACAAAATGCTTCCTGCTTGTGGATCTTGCACTGATGAATTCCTAACTTGAAAATGATCAAGTGAATTAGTAGTTTAATATGATTAAGGAACCTTTAAATTATATTAACCAAAACAATAGTTCTAAAGGAATGAGGCGGGGGGAAAAGGTACCTATCCCAAAACAGTCTCTGCTAATATTTTGGCAGACTCTCTCTTAGCCATCCCTTCTCAATATGAGGAGGATTAATAACATCTAGACTTATAATAATAAGAGTTAATTAAAAATTAACATTTAAAGGGAATGGCTGATTTAATTGGCTCAGTGTAGCTTTACTTTTGTTCCTTTGATGGAGTATACTGAACAATTAAGTATGCTAATAAAACTTGATACAGAGAGCTAATGCTGGTTCTCTAATTGCTATCAAGTGGCTAGTTGTCTTTAATCAAGGCCAGTAAGTACTGAATATACAGATTAACTTTCAAAATACTGGCTGGGGTTTTAGTTAGTTTCTTTCCACATACTAGAAGTGATAATAAAGGGAAGACTTGATTTTGCAATATGTATTATTTTAAGTGCAGATAGAAAATCAAGACTAGGTAGCCTAAACATTTTCCTTCCAATAACATGCTAAAAATAGATCAATAGTACGTCTTTGCATTAAGTTGCAAAATCAACCCCTATCAGTTCTCATCCAGGTTAGGAAGTTTTTGCATAGTGATCAGATAACTAGTAATTTACATCTCTTCTAATAGTTTTATGGTACCTTAAATAGATAACAATCAACATTACACAAGTAAACTTCTCACACGCAGCAGAATTTCCCTTTGCTCTCCCCTGTGCCTCATGGGATCAGTGTTCCAGATTGAACTTAGAGGGCTGTGCAACATTAACTCAAATTTATTATGTCAAAAACTTGTACCTGAAATCCAGTGAGTGTCCACCTTCAAGCCACATGGGGAGAAGGAATCCTTAGTAGATCATTGGGTCCTTCCAGTTATGTTGTAGGCCATGGGCCATAGAACATATTGAAAGATAACCATGGGAGAAGGAAAATAAAATCCTCTTGCATGAATAAAACTATTTTTCACAATATTGGACATAGGTCTTTGTGGATTAAAGTATCGGATAAGAGGAGTGAAGTGTCCAGTTTTCAAGGGTCTCAAAACACGTGAGATTATGCAGCACATACTGTCAGGAGAAAAAAATACACAAAATGTTGCTTATAAACAGAAATCTTTGGTACACTCACTCTCAATTGGCTATTCAGCGTCACATCAACTTGTCTCATGGAGGTTTCATATTTTTATGGTACTTGTTTTTGATTCCATATTTGTCCTCCAGGGTTATGTTTACAGAGATTTAACCATCTCTTTACACAGGGCAAAATTTGGGCTGAGTGTAACATACGTGCAAAATAGTTATTGGCATGAGGAATTAATGAAAGTAGGTAAGCAGTGCAATTAAAATTCAGGCTTTTTCAAAATGTGAAAACAGCTCCTTTTCTACCTAAAAGAACTGTTGTGCACAACCCGTTCTAGAGCTGCTCTTCCTAAAATTTGAGAGAAACCTGCTTTAAACAAAAACGTCACATCCAGATTTACTTCTTCAGCATGTCTAATGTATCGTACTAGTAAAAGTCTTAAGAATGTTTAACAACCCTTAATGGATTGTAGCAAAGCTGCATTTCACCAGTGTCACAAAATGTTGGACTCTGCGATAGTGCTTGAAATTGCAGCATCCGCCACTGAGGAGACGGACTCTTGAAAAGGTAAGCAGCAATACAAGAGCTCACCTGCAGAAGAGCTGAAAAAATTACTTTGGAAGGGTTTGTTAGGAACTTCAAAACTAATTTAATTTCTCACTAGAAAGAGTATCTTTTCACTCTTAAGAGAGTGCTGTTGTATGGGTTTAGATTATTTTTGTTCAAATATACTGAAGTAATGAGCTTTCTATCATATTTCTGTAGAAAACTGCTTTAAAGGCAGGCATGCTTTAGTGCAAGATTATCAGTGTGTAATGTCCTACGTCAAAATTATGTAGATATAGGCCTCAGTAAAATGTTATTGATCAGTTACTGGCCTGTCTGTCTGATTTGTAAATTTGCCTGTCCCAGGGATGTACAACGCTGTTACAAATTTAT